>NC_060954.1:20167183-20404596 GCF_022045245.1 Lucilia cuprina
CCAGAATATATATATACTTTATAGGGTCGGAAAATTATATTATAGAAATTACAAACGGAATGACAAACTTATATATACCCTTCTCACGAAGGTGAAGGGTATAATAAATACATGCAAACTGCATATGGGGCATAAAAACTTGTAGTCATGCATATCACACAATAACGTTAAATGAAGGATTAAAGACATTTTCTAATGTTGAGTGCATATTAACAGTTTGGGTCACACTTATAGCAAATCTATAGATTTGAAAGACAGATATTGCGCTATTTGTTACTACATTCAAGAAGTCTGTGTGTTAATGTCCAAGACGAGATACAAAGTTGCATAAAAATATCTTCGGTAAATCGTCTCAGAATTTTATAAGGACCTTGAAAATACATTTATACTTCTTTGGGTCTCAGATGAATATTTTATGTTATTACACACGGAATGACAAACTTATATACATATACCCTCTATCACCAATGATGGTGATGGAGGGTATAAAAATAACACAAAGCATAAAAACAAAAGTAATAATTTGAAACAATGAAGCATTGTATTAGTTATGTTGATGTTAGTTTAAGCTATTATTATTAACCTGCAGGACTTAATTGGTCCATATATTTCCAACTAAAATTAAAATAAGTACAAGTGATACAATCGTCAATGTCGAATATTGTGTACACTTCACAATTGTTACTTGTCTAAAGCATAACTGATAGATTCATTGTAGTGTATCTGGGCCTTCAGAGCATAGCTCAGTCGATTTCGCTGTCTATAAGGATCCATAATTTATAAATATGTTTATGTTAAAGGTTTGAGAAATTGTGTTGAGCAAACTACGATATACATATATGTATATATATCATTCTCAACAAGATGAAGGGTATAATATTAACTCTTTTGATAGTGAAACTAAATGAATAATTCCTGTAATTTCAAAACAACTGGAGGAGCAATTTGAAAATAGTAAATTTTGTGAGAATCGGAAAAGTCCTAATTTGAGATCCCACAAATCGCCTAGAAGCCTTGAGCCATGTCTAAGCAAGAACTCGAGTGTTCAACTAACATAAATACATTTTTACAAGGCGGGTTTAATACACACACATTTGTACATTTACTTATACAATCACAACTGATGTTTATATAATAGAAACTATTTATTCGTAAAGAATAAACATATAAAGGTACAGATGAGGAACAGAATAAATAACTACGCTCGCATCAAGCTTATATATTTAAAGGAGTTGCTTAAACTCTGCCAGACTTAGTTGCATTGTATTTGCATTTAGGTAGTTTATGTTGGTTTACCCTGCAGTCCAAAGTGGATGTCTCAAACTAATGATTTTACTTATTATATAGAGTTACTCCAGCCATTGACTTTACAATATCTTCTTCTATTTCTCTTCATTATAAAGAAAATAAACTTCTCAACTTAAAAAATATATATAAAGTTAACCCAATAACTACCTAGATATTTGAGAAAATTTTCATATAAAGAGGACGTTTCGGAGCATGAGCATGTAGCAGTAAACGAAGTGTAAGTACTTGCGTTTGTTATGTAGTTGTGTTGTTGTTTTCTTTTGTTGTTGTTGCTATATTATTGTGCAGTCAAACACATTTTGCGCATTCATTGTTTATTGTTATTCATAAATTTATTTAAAATGTTTTTCATTTAATTTTGTTGTTTTATCGTTTATTGCCATAACCTCCTATAGAACTTAAAACAAACACAGGGATAGACACACACATACGCAAAATATACACTTTTATTCCTTTCCGCCAGTTTTACACTCAAAATTAAATATAAGTAAAAGTATTACTATAAAATTTAATTTTAATTCAAACTTATAATACAACTGTCAGAATCTAATAACATACAAGTTATTTACATATGTATATTTTAAGAATTTTCTATAAATGATTCTCCCTATATATTTATATATTTTATATCGTGAGTGTATTTCACATTAAAAAAAGGTCGGTCATTTTAGTTTACATTAGCTGCCATGAATAAAACAATTGCAAGAATGAAGTAGATTTTCTTAAGATGAAGACTAAGATGGGGGAATTTGTTTTAAAATGGCTCTTGGTTGTTATAATTCTTTTAGTTTATTATTTAACTGGATATATAAACAGATCATAAATTGATGTTGCCCAGCAAACTCGTTCTTAAAAGTTTTTGCAAACCGGGGCAATAAACTAATTTTGTAGTAGTGCCGAAATAATAATCCAAATTTTTGTTCTTAAAGTATACACTACGGCTCCCCATATATATTTAAACGGAGGCTAGGATGAGACCATCGTTTTATTAAAATTGCTAAAAAAATATTTGCTGGGTTACACACGCACACATATATTAATATTTATTTGTAAAAAGACTTATTTAAGTTTGTTGAACATTCTGTAAAGTTTATCCTGTTGGAATAAGATTTAGCACATTAATGCATCATTTTATTGCCGCAACAAGCTTTTTCGTTAGAGAAATACGTAGAAGTAAAGAAATATTAGACTTCCCATCATTTTGTACAGACGCACTCGAATAAGTTCATTACTAAGGACTAGAGAGACAACTTTTATGAATTTTTGCATCCAGATACATATTTGTTGTAAATATATTGTGTGTGCTGATGAAATATGATTTATATGCAATATGATTACAACACATTGTGTACTACACACATAATGAAATGAATTCTATAAACAACGTTTTACTGTGTTAAAAAAAATTATTTGAAAACTTTTAAGTTTTAAGTGCTGGTATCTACATTAAATAACCGGAAACCGATGTATACCCATCTAGTGAATCATAAAACATGCTTCCAGACGGTATATATCGCACTGAACTGAATTGTATTGGTTATTAAATTTATTTTTGAATTTTGTAAAGACAACCGGCTTTTATTTAGGATTTTATTTCCACAAAATCCACAAATTGGTTTTCAATAAATAATATTTCAGTTGCAAATACCAATAATTTTAATCCACATTACCGAATAATAAACAAAAATAGATATCTACATCATATATTCTGTAATAGTAAATGAATTTTTCAATAATTACAATCGAATTTTGGTATATTTGTGAGAACCGACTGAATTCGATTGGAAACAAATTCGGTTATCACAACGAAATTCCGACATCAATATGTCGGAATTCTATGATGAAGATAATGATTTATTAAAAATTAAATAAATATTTTCTGCTTTTTTAAATTTTTAAATATATTTGACATTCTTAAGTAGGAAAGTATAGTCGGGCATGGCAGACAATATGAGTATATTTTTCAAATTTTTATTTTTCATAAAGAAACATTTATGTTGAATTTTACCTTAATTCCGAAGTATTTAAGCAATTTATTGATGAAAAACAAAATTTTCTAAATGAGGCTTCATATAGAAGTATAGGTAAAATATGGGCCGATTCACATTAAATTTGGGAAAAGGATATATTTTTAAATAATGGTTAGTTTTGTTGAGTTTCATTGCGATACAAATGGTTACAAGTCAATTTTAGATGTTTAAGGCATTTTTTGAAGAGGAGTTTATATAGGGGCTAGGGTAAAATAAGGACGAAAATCTGCAGTGTCATTTATACTTATATAAAACTTATTTGTGCAAATTTTTAGAGAGATAATAGTATATTTGACGTAATTATGTCATAAAAATCCAAGTCGGGAGGTACGGTTGTATGGGGGCTAGTATTTAAAACGTTAAACGTATTATACTCTCCCCACTATAGTGGTGTAGGGTATAAAAGTCCTATATCAGCAGATCCTGACTTGGTTGTATTGTAGAGACAATCTTTAAATATTGGAAATTGTATTCCCTACAACAGTTGTAATAACAGTTAGAGTCCTACGACGAACAATAATCGCTATAAATGCAAAGATTTGATACTCATGACCTGTGACATCCACTATATTATTAGTTTTGTCTGCGAATGTGGATAATTTCCTTTACACAGGTAAATTTCGCTAAAGTTATGGATGCAATGCTAGCATCCGCTACATGTTATTATAATTGGTTAAATATACCGCATAAAGTCTCTTAACTCATATTTCGAAACAAAAATTCATATAAGGGCATAAAATGGGAAGGGCATAAAACTGAAAGTGTAGTAATTTCTAACTGAAACCACATAGGGAGATTACAGAGGAGCAATACCACCATATATGGGGACTATTTGTGAATATTAGTACTTCTAAAGGACCTAATTGAGTATAAGAGTACCAGTCCAGAGTAGGTCTAGAACTAATATTACCAGTAATTTTTCAAACACACCCACCACCAAACTATATGCCGGAAATTAAAATTTTAATTAGGAGATTTTTTAATTGCTGCACTCATATTTTTAAGCCAGTAAAAAGCGATCAAATATTTTTCTGAAGGGGACCTCATATCTCTCTTTTCTAAAGATATTTCGGTTCGTACACACAGAAAAAAGATCGATTGGAAATCGGTTACCATAATAAATATTTAGTTAAATTAATTAAAATTCTATCGCTGTTATTAAAAATCTGTAAAATTAACTAATTTTCTATATTCAGTACTAAAAACCATAATTATAAACGAATTGTTAACAATTTCCATATCAGTAATTTGAACTGAATTGTATCGGTTATTAATTTTTTGTGAATTCAGTAAAAGAAACCGATTTTTATTTAGAATATTAGTCGTTGCAACTGAAAAATAGTAGAGAGTAAAAAATATTGTGTATATTATTTGATGATTGTATATATTATTTGTGTATATATTATTTGATGATTGATGAAAATTTGATGTTTATGTGCCGGGGATTTTGTTCTTCATCCTGTCTAACATGTCCAAAGGAGTACTACCTTTCCGCAGCTATAAAATTAGGAAAACTAATAGAAAATAACACAAAATAGATTAGGAGATATAAAACATATTTAATATTACCTTTTATATCCGATTTTTCCGTATTTATTTATCCTCAAATGTAATTTGTCTTTTTATTAAATATAAATTCATTTTATTTTATTTATTTTTATGTACGTCATCTAAAATTACCAACTTATTGGTTGTGAACATCGAAATTGGTTCCTTTAATCATCATTTAATTTTAAATAATTGTTTCCATTAATAATTGGTTGCAGTGCCCAATATTTTTTACTCTCTACTATTTTTCAGTTGCAACGACTAATATTTGATGTTCTGACGTTTCAATTCTAAATATAAATTGGCTTCTTTTACTGAATTCACAAAAATAATTAATAACCGATACAATTCAGTTCAAATTACAGATATGGAAATTGTTAACACCACAATTCATTTATAATTATGGTTTCTTAGTACTGAATATAGAAAATTAGTTAATTTTACAGATTTTTAATAACAATCGATCTTTTTTCTGTGCACAGAGAAAACAGATTCGTTGTGATAGCCGAATTTGTTTCCAATCGAATTCAGTCGGTTCTAACAACTATCCCAAAATTCGATTGTAATTATTGTATAATTCGGTTAGTATTACTGAATATATGGTGTACACAAAAATTTTTAATTATTATTTGGTAATCTGAATTGAAATTATTGGTATTAGCAACTGAAATATTATTTATACACACAGAAAACAGATCGATGGGAAATCGGTTACCATGATAAATATTTAGTTAAACTAATTAAAATTGTATCGCTGTTATTGAAAAACTGTATACTTAACTGATTTTCTATATTCAGTATTAAAAAACAATAATACTAATCGAATTGTGGTTTTAACAATTTCTAAATCAATAATTTGAACTGAATTGTATCGGTTATTAAATTCATTTGGCAATTCAGTAAATGCAGCCGACTTTTATTTAGGATTAAAACGTAAGAACATCAAATATTAGTCGCTACAACCGAAAAACAGTAGAAAGTAAAAAATATTGAGCACTGCAACCAATTATCAATTGAAGTAATTATTTAAAATTTAATTACGGTTAAAGGAACCAAATTCGATGTTCACAACCGATTAATTGGTAATTTTAGTTGACGTATACAAAAATAAATAAAATAAAACGAATTTATAATATAAAAAAAACCTAATTACATTTGAGGATAAATTAATGCAGAAATTTGGATAAAAAAAGTAATGTTTGGTGTATTTTTATATCTTATAATCTATTTTGTGTTATCTTTCTATAATTTTTAATAATTTTAACAGCAGCGGAAAGGCGTGGAAAGATAGTGTTCCTTTGAAAATGTTGAGCAGAATCAAGAGCAAAATCCCTGTTTATTACCATGAAAATCTCAAAGCAAAAGGGGAGAAGTTATTTTATATTTATACGTTTTGTAAGTTTATACATATTTATATTTTATTGTAAATACTTTACACAAAATAAATATATTTTCAAATACACATAATCCACAAATTGTTTTTCTATAAATAATATTTCAGTTGCTAATACCAATAATTTCAATCCAGATTACCGAATAATAATTAAAAAATTTTGTGTACAAGATATATTCAGTAATACTAACCGAATTATACAATAATTACAATCGAATTTTGGGATAGTTGTTAGAACCGACTGAATTCGATTGGAAACAAATTCGGTTATCACAACGAATCTGTTTTCTCTGTGTAGAAAAACAATTTGTGGATTATGTGTATTTGAAAATATATTTATTTTGTGTAAAGTATTTACAATAAAATATAAATATGTATAAACTTACAAAACGTATAAATATAAAATAACTTCTGCCCTTTTGCTTTGAGATTTTCATGGTAGTAAATAGGGATTTTGCTCTTGATTCTGCTCAACATTTTCAAAGGAACACTATCTTTCCACGCCTTTCCGCTGCTGTAAAATTATTAAAAATTATAGAAAAATAACACAAAATAGATTATAAGATATAAAATACACCAAACATTACCTTTTTTTATCCAAATTTCTGCATTAATTTATCCTCAAATGTAATTAGGTTTTGTATATTATAAATTCGTTTTATTTTATTTATTTTTGTATACGTCAACTATAATTACCAATTAATCGGTTCTGAACATCGAATTTGGTTCCTTTAACCGTAATTAAATTTTAAATAATTACTTCAATTGATAATTGGTTGCAGTGCTCAATATTTTTTACTTTCTACTGTTTTTCGTTTGTAGCGACTAATATTTGATGTTCTTACGTTTTAATCCTAAATAAAAGTCGGCTGCATTTACTGAATTGCCAAATGAATTTAATAACCGATACAATTCAGTTCAAATTATTGATTTAGAAATTGTTAAAACCACAATTCGATTAGTATTATTGTTTTTTAATACTGAATATAGAAAATCAGTTAAGTATACAGTTTTTCAATAACAGCGATACAATTTTAATTAGTTTAACTAAATATTTATCATGGTAACCGATTTCCCATCGATCTGTTTTCTGTGTGTGTGTATACGTTTTGTAAGTTTATACAGATTCATATTTTATTGTAAATATTTTAAATAAAATGAAATATATTTTAAAAATACACATAATCCACAAATTGGGTTTTAATAAATAATAATTTCAGTTGTAAATACCAATAATTTCAATCCTGATTACCGAATAATAATCAAAAATAGTTGTGTACTCCATATATTCAATAGGCGTAACCGAATTTTACAATAATTACAATCGAATAAAGGTATAGTTATGAGAACCGACTGAATTCAATTGGAAACAAATTCGGTTATCACAATGAATCTGTTTTCTCTGTGTATAAAATTTGTCTATTTCAATTTTTTAGCTATTCGGGGGCAACTTGCATGGGGGCTATACGAAAACGTTGACTGATATTGCCCATTTCTGTTTTCGTTCAAACCCTATCGTGCTTTCAACAGACAGATATGGCTAGATCGTTTTAGAATTTAATAAAGATCTAAAGTTTATATACTTTTGTGGGTCTAAAAGGAATGATAAAATCAATATACCCTTCAACATTTTTGATGGTGGGTATTAAAATATGGGTGAGAGAATCCCATCAGACACATTGATAATGAAACGTTGGATCCATTTTCTAGGTGGACATACAGGATTACGGGCACAGCTATACAAAATTGGAGGAGCGGATTCAGACGTATGTAAAGCATGTAGAGAGGACATTGAAACCCTAGTGCACTTTCTTTCACGTTTTTACCGAAATTTGATTCAAATATCTTTGGAGTGATATTTTCCACATATAAAATTTCTTACGAACACTGATTGCAAAATTCTTAGGAACAATGTCCAGGAAACTGAGTAGATGAATATCGGAAATACCTTATATAGTATTTAGTGTATACTCTATAAGGTTTTCTTACCAACATCTTACATGATCATTTTTTCGTATTGGTCATACCACCCGTATAAGATTCATATAAGGTTGAATACACATCTTATTAAGAATAAAGATATCGAATTTATTGTTTCGTACTATGTGTATGTTCAAATCTATCAGCAAAATTTTTTCCATATTATTCCATAATTGTTTATTACTCTCATATAAGGTCCACAACAAAAGCAATTCATATCATATATAACATTAATTTGTAAGGATATCCTGATAAAACATGAGTATGTTTTGTATATACATAAATCATTCTGTGAAATTTTGTTCGGATAGGCTCTTTCGTTCAAAAATCTCTTAAAAGAATAAAATTTATCGGGGTAAAATTAAATTTTATTTATCTTTTATACGTAAGTAATGGACCTGATCAAAACTTCTTCCACATACATATGAATAAAGAAATAACTAAATGATTTCTAAATTATAATACATTATAACGGACGAAAAAATTAGCAATAAGTTAAGTTATTATATATTAGAAAATTTATGTAGCTTACAGGTAGATTTGTATTAAAAGTTCGGCAAAGCCGAATGTAGAATTTCGACGTGTATAAACCCTTCAAAAAATTATTGAATTACACCTCTGTTAACATTATTGGATCACTTTATCCGTTTAGTGTCATTTGGTACTAAAATAACACCAAAGTGTTTATAAATTTTTAATAACATCCGTTGTCAAATTAATACAAACTTACCACGTCCTATGTGAGGACTACGTCCTCATGCATTACATCGTAGTAATTTCAAAACTATTCCTTAGTTTAAATTATGGGATTATGGGATCCAACATGGAGGCTATGCAGACTATGGACCATCTTTATTATTATTCTAAATTACTTTATCTTGTGTCAAATACTTTGTACAATTTCATATATATTTAAAAAAATCTATACTAGGCATTTATAAGTCTATAAACGAAATGTAAAATAAAACAACAATGTATTATATGTTTTGATGTAACAATAAAATAACAAAATCTCTAATAATATTTAATTTGAATTAAATTTAACTTGAAATTAAATTTCTTAAAATTCTCTTCAAGTGCGTTACAGTATAACAGTATTAGTTAGACATTAACAAGTTTCGCATCATTTTATTATTAATAGATTTTAGTATCCAGCAAGACTAATTTCCATCCACTCATATTTAAATTTACAAATAAATGTATACTAAATATTTTAGAAGATTTAATCACTTTTTTAAAGTTCATGTTATGAAATGATAAAATTATTAAAAATTATTAAGTATTTGTTAAGAATGGAATCTAAAAGGAATTTTCTCCATATGTTGATTCCAATATGCATATCTGTGGGTCCAGACAGCCAAATGATACGATCTACAGTGCAGATAACCATCTAAAGCGTGTATTTTATTCGATGTCTATCAATATCACTTCAGCTTAATTTAAAACAAATTTAGAGATTTCTTCAAAAATTTATTGTTTGTTGTGGCTGTCGCTGTTTTCTTTTTTTTTGTAGTTTTGCTATTCTTAAAAAATGTTGAAGAATCCCGAGAGGATATGACAAACATGTTTTCTCTAAGGCTGTTGACATTTTAAGTCTTTTGTGGCTGGTTGCGTTATAATAATTACTTTGTGGTTCACTAATGTTTAAACAGCAGGACCGATAAAAATGGGCTCATATTTTCTCGTTCATTACAGGCTTTTGAAATTTTACATTAAATTGCTCAACTACAAATTTAATAGATTTTATGATTATTATGTATGAACTTTTTGTTGCTTTTGTTGTTGAGGGGTTACAACGTACCTGTTTGAATTTGTGGTCTTGTGTTTGTTTTCTATAAAAGTCTCAGTGCGGGTGTGTTTGTAAGTGAGACTGTCATTAAAATTAGAACCGCAAGTCCTTAAAATGCTACACGGGTTTAATTTTCAGAACAAAAAAGCAAATAAAATATTTTCGTAGGGTTCATTTTTAAAACAGCAATTAAAGATTAATTTTTTTCTTTTTTTTTTTTGGTTTCATGTTCTTTTCTTGTAGATAGAATGAAAGTACGAGCGTATATCAACCTAAAAACCAAAATTTATATGAAGTATCCTTTTTAATTTCTTTTTAACTTTAGTTTTCTAAGAGCTTGTCAGTCGGACGGACAGACAAACATAAAAAGAAAATGCGAGCTAAAGCGGAAAACCCCCGTAGCATCATCTATTTCTTTTGAGATGTAAAAAAAATTATTCGTATTAATATTAGGGTGTCTTATCTTTTTAAATTTTATGGAAATATGAAAAGGATCTCTTAAAACCTTTTAAACATATTAAACAAATTTAAAAAAAAATCATGGATTTTTTTAGAAAATCACTAAAATATACCAGAAAGGTAAGTAGATCTTCAGTAAAGAATTGATTCAAAAATAACTCAACAAACACATACATTGAAATTCTTACATAGTCATTATTTTATCATTGTAATGAGATTGGTACTTATCAAGTCCGCTTACAGGTAGGGAGTTAGGTGTACTTAACTTATTTAAAAGTACTATAAGTTAAGTTTAAAAAGTACCTATAAGTTAGGAGTTAAGTTTTTGGAAAAACAATATGTTAAAGTTAAAAAAATATAGTTATTTTAAAGTCGTTACTAAACTCCTTTTAAGTAATTTAGGCGGTGTGTAGCAGTCATTAAAAGTTGTAGCTAGTGCTCAATAAAATAAAATGTGACAAAGCTCTAATATATTCTCACGTTTTAACAAACGGACTACATCATTTTAGATTCAGAATTGATATGGACTTGTGAGCCTATGTTCATTATTTAGATGTTTTCCAAACGAAACGACATAATCAATGTAATTCCCCTTCATATGTTAATGTATTTAATAATCACCCTAATGTATGTATGTTACTTTATATTTTAACTATATATATTTGAATTTTAAATACTTGTAAGTTAAAAGAAGTTGTACTGTGCGGGCAAGAGGGAGGAGACCTCCTGCAGACAAAACAACATGGGTAAAGGATGAAAAATGTTGTTGTGGCCTACTCCTTGTGAGTCGTATGGATATTTAGTGTATACTTTTGGTTGGATATTTAGTGTATACTTTTCTTTGACTGTGTTATTTTATGATTCTTTTTCCAAAAAGTCGCAGTAGTCCTTGTTGTTATTGTTGTTTTAATAACAATTTCGCGTTGTTTTCAAAATATTGTTTTTGGGTTTTACTACTGCACACACTTAAACACACAAACACTTTTATTTTATATTCAACTAAATGTTGATAATTTTTGTTGTAAGTATCTACAATATATTTTATGTTGTTTGTTTCTTTATCTTGCCAGCCCTCCCTTTGCGGTGACTTCATTATCATCGCAGTTGTTCATGGCATTATGGAACTGTTGATTTTCATTGAAAACATTTTTGGTTTTTTCGCATGAAAGACACACAATTTCTACTTATTCCCTCCAATCCACAATTCTACTTATTACTGTTGTATGTAGCAGTGGTAGTGGAAAAAATAGAACCCTTACTCACACAAACTTACAAAAAGAAAACAACATTAGTTGTCCTTATTATTACCGCTGGAGCATTGTTGTGGCAAGTTCCCTTAAGATTGGGTGTGTATGGTTCTTTTTTCTTGCGTTTATTTGCTCCAGTTTCTTAATTTAGTTTCTGACAATTAGATATCTAGGTGAACGAATTGTTTTCCATGTATTTTAGTACATTTAAAACAGAAATGCAAATGGCTGCAATTGTATTTTTTTCTTTCTTATTCATCTCGAACGATAATAACATGAATTGTTAAAAATATATATGTACATTTTCTGTATATAGCATAGAAATAGAGATTTAAGCTGATCATAAGTGTATTCATACATAAATATATCGAAAGAACTTATAAAGCTCTTGTTAATAAAATTGATGTTTTGAATTTAAGATTATACTAATCATTACCATTTAATACTTTTACTTTTCTGCTAAATATGGAGAATATTTTCGAGTATATAGTACATAAGTACATATTATGAATTTTCAAGTTTTTCTTGTTCTGTTGTTGTTTAATTACTTTGCTGCACTGTTGTAACATTTGTTATTATTTTTACTAATGTTGTTATTTTTGTATGTTCAGGCATTTATATGTTCTAATACATTTTTTGATTTTATTATTCCTGTTTTCATTTTGCTTCAAAAAAAAAAAAAAAAAAATCATTAAAAACCTAGCAAACTGAACAATCTGTGTATATTTTCCTGTAATTTTTTAATGAAACGTCAAATGTTATGTGGACATTCAGCTCCAAAATTTGCACTCAAAAGTTGTGTCTTGGTTAGGTTAATTATTCCTCACGAATTTAGTCAAATTTTAAATATCTAGAGAAAAACATCTGAAACATACGTCTTGATATGTCCAGATCATGAATAAGACTTGTAAAATTAAATGATTCTTATGTCCTGTAGATAGGGTCACATGAAACCTTCTGTGGTACTAGAGGATGTAAGATGTTCTGCAAGTGTTAATAATAAAACAATTGAGTTTCGATTTTTCTGTTATTTATTCTTTGATCCTGTTCGATAACCAGGGGTGAAAATCCTTTATGTAAACAGTAAATTTCTTTTCTTCTGTGTTCAGAAGTCAAATAAATTCAGAAGTCAAACCTATAATAGCTTGCTGTCTAAATTTTGGTCTACCTTCTGTTTGTGTGTTGATGATCAACTAGCACACTAAGCAGAAATCTATATATACGATATATGTAGATATCAAATATTGGTACGTTAGGCACAATCTCCAGACTATAATAGAAAGTTAAGCTTAACCCAGGGATTCTATTTTGTATAAAATAAAATTTAGTAAAATTTAAAATCCCATTACTATTCTAAGGTTTTCTTTCAAAAATATATAAAGTACACAAAAAGCCCTAGTCATTCGATTCTCAGTATTACGATTCAGAAATAACGCCAAGATATTGGCTTCCTCGAATCAACGGGGAGAAAAAGGGTAAATTTACCTCCCCCAAAAGCGAACATTTGTCATACGAAATATAAAAATGAGGAAAAAAGAAAGACAAGAACATAAGTAAAAAAATTGATATGGATCGAAACCATAATAGAATTTAAAAAATTTTATTACAAATTTCGATCGGATTTCGCTATGAAAATGGCCACGATTGTGCGTCCCCTTTATTATTAAAGGAAAATTGGTTAATATTAATCTATAAGATTTTGGTAATTCCTGATTTATAAATATGGACCTTATTTAAAACAATTTTTTTATTTTGTTACAGGTTTATATTTTATAAACTTTTGTGGTGTTGTAATGATTATACAAAGTAATTCATTACATGGTCCATTACAATAACTTGTAATGTGTAACAGAGCAAAAACCTATGACAATAACTTATTATTGTAATTAATGGTTTGCCAATTCCAATTACTTGTAATTTAGGTTTCACAAATTACATGGTATTATAAGGAACAACACTTTTCAATTCAAATAATTGTAATAAGCAAAAATTAAATTACAATAACAATTAAATTTAATTTGGAAAACTTTAATTAAAATAAAAAAATAAATGTAATGCTTAAAACTTTAATTAAAATAAAAGTAATTAAAATTGGTAAAGCTTCAATTACAATTAGTTCAAATGTAATTGTAATTTAAAATGCAATGATTAACCCACAAGTCTTCTTTACCTGTATTCCAGTTGATTATTTTGGAGAGTTAAAAATTATTACTTACACTTACTTATACAGCTTCTTTATCTTTTCGTAGAAGTTAAATAATGAATTATAAGTATATATACATATATTAAATTATTAATAAGACGTTAATTACTAGACCACATCTGTGTAATCAGGACCATATGTAGTAGTTATTAAAAAGTATGTTAATAAGTAAATGATTACAATTGCAAGACATCACAAAGATTTTGATGCGTACATTACAGTAACTATCGACTCTACATGTAGGGTATTTATCTTACTGTAAACATTTCATGGGATTTTAACAGTTTCAGAAGGCATAAATAATTAAATTAATGTAAAAATTTTTTTAATCAATATTCATTGTATTAAAACTTCAAATGCAATGGCTGGGGTTGCTGTATATTATTTTAATGAAAAGGTTATTTGCTTTACTTATGTTTTTGTGTTGTGTTGTTTTCTAACTGTATACAGATGGTTTCACTTTATTTTCACCTTATGGTAAAAATTGTAATTAAATATTTTATTGTTTACCAAACAAATTAATATTAGACATTTACGTGCATTACGCTTTAAAATTTGTTAAAATTAAAATATTCAAAACATAACATTTTAACAAGGAAAGGATTATTTGTTCTTTTTGTAAATGTGAAATTTAATTTAAATCAATCTAACCAATGCAATTGAAATTGTGTTTAGACAGCAGTGTAGGGTATACGAAAATGGGTTTAAAATATAAAATATAATTATATATAAGTTTTGTATTATTTGTTATATTATTTTATTATGGTACACACACATATTCTTAAGTACAATTCAATTCGTTTAATTTGTCCTTGCATAACTTTAGCCCTCTTCAGAAGAACAACTCCGTAATTTTAATTATAACAATAATAGCATAAATATTAACGGTTAAAGTAGCAATAGACGCAGCCACATCGTCATTCGCAACAAAAGTAGCAAGGACCTAAAGGACGACGACTACATCAACAACAACGACAACAACAATATTTTCAACCGTAATGAATTACCAAGTTTCTTGTTGGGATTTGTTTTATGTCGTTTTGGATGGAGGAGCTCCGATGCGTATAAATTATATTCTTAAACAGGTTGCATAAAATGGTTTCATTTTGTTTTTGCTTTTTTTTTTATTTTAATTTTATTTTTATTATTATTTTTCTTTTTGAATTAAATGAAAATAGTAGAAATCAAGGAAATAAAATAATTGTGGTTGGTGGTTTCTGTGCCACTGCAGCAGGGACATATTCATAGAAGTGGGAGTAGTATATAATTGTTTTTTGTTGCTCTTGACAAATAAAAAATAAAACAAACAATGAAAAGTTGGCAAAGACCATCTTTAAGGTGATACAGTCCATTACTTTTTTAAGGGAAAATTAATCTTAAATGATCATTAAAATCGCAATCATAAAATTTCATTTATTATTAACTTGAATCATAAACATGAAATATTTTTCATGCATTATGACCAGGCATTCATTCATTATGGGGACATTCAATTTGTAGAATTCTTTTAAGAGTCAGACGTAGGACAATATTTAATTGTTAAAAGTTTTCACTTCATTCAGATTCAGGTCATAAATTCACACAAAAAGCATATTCAAGGATAAAATAATTCTATAAAAATATATGCACAAAAATATGTTTATTAGATTCTTTTTGTACTATTTAACCGATTTACATATATTTAAAGAATTTTAAGACTTAAGATTGATTCCTTGTTAGAACAAATTATTTTTTGTAAACACAAAGTAGAAAAGGATTTAAATATTTTTAGAATCCCTTACAGTTCCTCATCGGTATTCTTTATAAAACTTAGCCTTTTTGACTAATTTTGGAGACATAATGGAAACAACGAAACATCAACAACTACACTTAAAAGTAAGTAAGATGTTATAGTCGGGCGAGGCCGACCATTTAATACCCTACACTTGTATACGAATAAAATGTAATTTAGTTTTCATAATAAGCATTTAAGTTGAATTGCCTCAGATATACAAAAGCCATTTATTGTTGTGGATATTTATGTAAAATTTTGATGGGGGCTTTTTATAGCGGCAAGGGTTAAATGAGGCCGTATAATTAAAAAGTTCATCAGGGTCATCAAGGTTAGTATAGAACTTGGTTTTTCGAGATACGTATATTAAACGTAATTATGAACTTAAAAGCCTTACTTGGCGGGTTCAGTTGCATGGGGCCTAGATGAAATAATGGACCGATGTTAACTATTTTCAATAGGCTTCGTCTACAGTACCATAAAAAGTCATGAGCCAAATGTCATTGCATTATCTCCAAAATTGCGACCTGTAGTTTGATTACAAAGTTTAGAAGCTCTATTGGGGGGTTCAGTTGTATAGGGGCTAGGTGAAATAATGAACCGATATTAACCATTTTCAATAGACTTCGTTTACGGTACAATAGAATATCAAATTTCATTAAATTATCTCTAAAATTGTGACCTGTAGTTTGATTACAATGTTTACAAGCCCTACTCGGGGTTACAGTTGTATGGGGGCCAGGTGAAATAATGGACCGATCTTAATGATTTTCAATAGGGTTCATTCATAGGGCAATAAAATATCATGCACCAAATTGCTATAAGGAAAAAGGAGGATCATTTGAGCATATTCAATCCAATATTCCTGATATTGTGGAAGACTGTGCATATCCAGAGTCAGAGGTTATACTCCCACAGGATGGGGATACGAAGCATACGACACTCAATGCCTGGAAATCAATCAAATTGAAAATTTATGGCGCTTGTTAAAAAAAGGTCTTGCGCAATTCGATAATGCACTAAGAAATCTTAAAGAACTTTGGTCGAGAGTACAAATGGAGTGGTATAATATTCCGACCTTGGTCGAAAGTACGCCTTAAATTTGCTCGTCACTGTAGAATCAAGATTGTTCTGTGCGTTGCAAATATCGGCACAAACGCATAAAAGCTTCTACAGTTTAGTTTGTGATATACATTTGTTTAATAATACTTGTTTACAATTAATAAGTTACTACTTTGATATTTTAACTAACCACTGATTATTTTTATAACATTTTAAATCTTATAAACATTTCTTTAAAGTAAACTAGAGGTTTATGTCTCTAACTGCTTGAAAATGCTGATGATCATTTTGTTCTAAGATGTTGATAATTAGTTTATATTGTGCACGTCTAGTGCCGGTAAAGTTTTGAAGAAAACTGAGATAAAATGCAAATATTTCTTAAACCACCTTTAATTTAAACACAAGAAATTGTGAACAAAAAAATGAAGAACTTTTTTCAGTTTTTAGAGTTTGAATGTTTAATAAAACTAAAAGACGATATGAATTTTGAAAGAAAAGAAAAAATAAATGCAATGTTTGTTAAATTTCACACAAACTACTTTTAAAATTCCGGTGCGTGCTTAAAACTCCAAGTTTTTGATTAACTCCAGCAGCATCAACTAAAGGGCAGAATATCAGGAACAAAAGTAGCCGACGTAATGGATGAGGTCGTTCTCAATTTACTGTTTTTGCGTTCAACGGAAGTGGCAAGTTTCTTATGCATGCACATTAATCTTTTGTAACAGAAACGCCAGTAACACCGACACCAACATAATTTTACATACACCTACCAACAGAGGAATGGTATTACTCCATAGAGTAAGTAACGAAACGATAGAAGAAACAAAGAAACCAAGAGTTAATGTAAAAAATAAATGATAATCGGTCATATCCGACTGTATGATATCCACTGAATTTTGAAAAGCCTAGTAGTTGGTCCTGACGTTGTGAAGAAGCGTATTTGCATCAAAAATGTATGACAATATAAATTTAATTATCTTAAGAATTTTATAGTTATTGGTAGATCAATATTTTGGGCATTATGAGTACACATCTTCTTCATTACAGTACTATAGGGTGTAAAAAAACATTCTTAGCTTTTATTTTATATTACTGAAGTTTATAACCATCTACATTTGTACATGTAGGGATGTCCTGTTAAACGGAAATTCAACATGCCAAAACAGAGAAAAAAAGAGGATGGAGAAGCAAAACATAAATAAACAAATGAAAACTTATTGACTTGACTTTAAATTTAAGACTTACAGAAAAGAAAATTAATGAATTTTATTTTTTTCTATTTATGTATATTGTTTCTATGGAAATGTTTACTGCAAATTGATGTATGTATCATTGCAGTAATGTGGAAATGTGTTAACTTTTTCTTGAGACAAGAGTAATACGAAAAAGAGTTTTAAATAATATAGGCAGATACAAATTGTAAAAAGTCGAAAACCTGAGATCAACTTAAATTTTTTGCAAAAGAGCCCAATAACACTTTTAAAAATTTTACTGGAGAGACAGGAAAGTAAACAAAATGAAAACTATTGGTTTTGTAAAAACGTAATTTTTATACCCTACACCACTTTAGTGGGGAGGTTTGTGCTGATGAACGGATAATAATATTGCGTATATTAAAGTATACCAATCGGCTCGGAATCATATTCAAACTACAGGTCGCAGTTTTGAAGACAATTCAATGAAATTACCTGATCTTCTATTGTCCAAGGGACGAAAATTATTAAAAATGGTTAAGATCAATATATTTTATCACTTTATAAACTTTATTAATAGGGGGGCTCATTTGACTTTAGACCCTATAAAAACTCCCTTCGAAATTCGACTTAAATGTCCACAATTTTGTTATACTATGACATGTGTATGTATATCTGAGGCAACGTACAACTCAAATGTTATATTATGAAAACTAAATCACATTTATAGTCGGGCAAGGCCCGTTTTTACAACATTTATATTCCTGAATTGTGGAAATGACTGACTTTGTTGTTCGAAGTCTTAGTTTTTGATAAAAGAGTTCTAAAAATTTGTTGTCTGGGTTAAAACATATCTAGACCTATTCTTTAAATATTGATAAATATATATTATTTTTTTTTAATAAAATCGAATAATCAGGTCTGTTACTCAATTCTATCGGAATGGATTCAATTACGTATTATTATTTCGATCGATTTTGTTTTGGATTCTCAAAATTCCGAATTATGTTGTTAGTTCTCAAAAACAATATTTTTTTCAAATTGATTCTGTTTAGCTTATCAAAACCAGTTTTTGCTATTAAATTTTTAAGAATGAAAACATTAATAACATAGATCTTTCAATTCCACTTTAAAAACTAAAAGTGATTTTATTCCGAAAAACTTTTTCGGTTTCTTTTTCTGAGGAAGCAAAAATACAGAAATAATTCCACTTTCGATCGGAATAGCCTAAATATTAACCCATCAAAGTAAAAACTTTACTTACCCGGTAAGTAAGCAAGTAATATTGGAATATTGGTATGTTTATGTTTGCTAGTGTATTCCCTTACTCAATGCCTCTTAAAAAAGTAATTTTATCATTCTATCTGGAATGGTTTTCACACAAATGTAAATATCAACATTTCTTGAAAAAAATCAAAATCGATTACGGTTAGAAATAATATCTAATTCATTATTGGACATACGTTATAGACATTTGACTACAAATTCTATTCAAAACAATTAAATTATGTTATTGATAACGACAGCTCATTACCAAGTAATGTATGAAATAACTACATTAACTACAATACTTATTACCAAAATTTAAAAATATTTTACTGGGATAAGCTTTAAAAATCAAAGTCAAATTATACATTGGGAAATTTTAATTATATCATTATTTAGTTCTCAACTAATTTAAATAAAACTCAAGATAAATATAATAAAAAATTAATTATTAAACGTAAATATATTTTTATAATAATATAATATTTAAATTTTCGTATGAACTAAATATTCAATGCCATTTTGCGAGGAAATTGTGGGTGATAAAGAAAAAGAGATACCATACGGTTTCAGCTGCTTGATATAAATCCTATTCTCTCTGCTGTTAATTACTCTAGTTGCATCTAGAACTACCACGTCTTTGGATACACATCTTTACAGAGAATTTTCTAGTTGGTTTTCTTTGGAGTTTCTTGAACATCAGCATTACCCTAAGCAAAATGTTTCTCATTATTGGCTTAAAATATTTCTTGAACTTTAGAAAAAAATTTGCCGTTGATGGCTTTAGAAGTTTTTTGAATTTGTACTTTATCATAGCGCAAAGCATTGTTTTAAAGTCCATGTTGCCTGTTGTCGCACGGTTACATATCTCTGTTTCGTTTTTGTACTCAAATTCGTAAGTAGCGATGTAAACCTTCAGGAATTCATCTGTCAGTCTCTTTTGTAATTCTGCCTTATTACCGTCCGTCGGTAACTCCGTCTTACACAGTTCCTTGTTGAATTAGTTGTGCCAGTTCTTTAAGCAATTTGTGTCCGAACAATTGTTACGTTTTAATTTTTAAAACGTTCGTTAATTTCTTTGAAATTAACCGGCTGGCGCTATTTATATTTATGTATCATATACTAGACTAGACATTTCCAGGACATTTTGGAGACACCTTCTGGCATACATCTGGTAAGTTAAGTGGAGATACACACCTTTAAAATTCTCGACTTTACATTTGAGTGTCTGTAAACCTTTTTTTAAATAAAATGTTGTTTATGAATAAAAGGGAAAGTATTTATTAATGTATAACATTACATCATGATTTCATCAAGTTCCCATAGAAATGCTCATTAGGAATACGTTTTAAAGTTATAAATTCTTTGTTGATTACATAAAAATCGTAATATTTTTTTTTTTCAAATTAGATTGGGTAACAGCAATAAAATTCGTACTAGTTCAAAGTCAATTATCTTTAAGATTGGTCCATAATTGAAGGAAATTAATTAATTTAGTAGATTTTTTATAAATCTAAATAACTAATTTCATAGATTTCTTAGAAATAAAAGTTCAACTAACAGCAAATATATTCATTAAAATTAAAATGTTTGAGCTAAAATTAGACAAGTTCAACAACTTTCCGTATTCCGATACGTTTTCGTTTTTTGTTTAATACTTTTACCAAAATTGTGTAATTACATTAAGTTAATTTGTCATAAATTGAATTTATTTTATTACGCATTTTAAACTTTTTAAACTTCTTATACACTGTATTCCTGGCAAATAACGAAAGCCAATTTCATTTTTTTTATTTTAAAACTTTTTTTCGTTCTTTTTTAACTTTTATATTGTAGTTTATGTGTGTATGTACAGCAAATGCATGTGTATTGTTTTTAAAAAAGGCCTAAAGCTTTTTATATTTTAAAATAATTTTTTGTAGTTTCCAGAATCCAGTAGTGGCTGAGAGTGAAAAATACTTTTTTTGGGTTTCATTTTATATTCTATTTTATAAAATGTTACTTATGACCTTTTTAGCGAAATTTTTGAAAATGGTTACAATAAACAATACAATTTAAAGTTATAATGTAATCCAATTAACAATATCATCTAAGGCCGCAAGTAAATGTGAAGTACTATAAAGAAGGAAGGGTTCTATAGTTCTATTGTTTCGGCATTCGGCGACTTATTACTAGTCAAATTTTGTATTTTATGACAATAGGACTTTTTGAACTTTTTCCAACATTTCGATTTTTTTGAAAGGAAAAAAATATTTGAATGTGAAATACTCGATTCATTTATTCCCCTTCTAGGAGCGTTTGAGGTAGAGTTTTCCATATAATAATAATTTCCAAACAATTTGTCTATAGTGCGCAATGTAGTCTTATTTTGTGATAAAAAATTGTTTATAATTATACCCTACACCACTATAGTGGGGAGGGTATTATACGTTTGTGCTAATGTTTGTAATATACAAAAATATTGGTCCAATACCCACCTTAAAGTATACCGATCGATTCAGAATCATTTTTGAGTCGATTAAGACATGTCCGTTCGTCCGTCTGTCCGGCTGGCTGTCCATGTAAACCTTGTGCGCAAGGTACAGGCCGCAATTTTCAAGATAATTTGATGAAATTTGGACCAAGCATGTTTTAGACAGGGACGAAACCTATTGAAAATGGTTGAAATCGGTCCATTATTTCACCTAGCCCCCATACAACCGTACCTCCCGATTTGAACTTTTTATGACATAATTACGTCAGATATTCTGCTATCTCTCTAAAAATTGGCACAAATAAGTTTTATATAAGTATAAATGACACTGCAGATTTTCGTAAGGATCGGCCTTTATTTGACCCTAGCCCCCATACAAACCCCCCTTCAAAAAATGTCTTAAACGACTAAAATTGACTTGTAACCATTTGTATCGCAATGAAACTCAACAAAACTAACTGTTATTTAGAAATATATCCTTTTCTCAAATTTACCGAGGATCGCCCCATATTTGACCTATATAAAACATCATTTAGAAATTTTAGTTTTTTATCGATAAATTGCTTAAATATTTTGGAATTATGGTAATATTCATCATAAAAGTTTCTTTATAAAAAAAATTAAAAAGTAAAAATTTTAACAATATACTCATGGTGTAGGGTATTATATGGTCGGCCATGCCCGACTATACTTTTCTACTTGTTTTTCTTAAAATTTATCGTTTAAAAGTCAAGTAAGATTTTATTTATTTTATTATAAAATTAATTTAAATAAAAAAATATATTTTTTATGCCATTATTTTATCAGTTTACTACTGTGAAAATCGCATAAATTGATAGTGATGTGTTAAATACTGGAAGAGGCAAAAATTTTGAAAATTAATTAATTACATACTAAGAGCGGGGCTTAGATTAGTTAATCTAAAAATAAATTAAACGTCACTGTTTATTATCAAAACAATGCATGTTTTATAAAAAGAGAAGAAAACAATTGTAAATGTAATATGAAAATTAATGAAAACTTAAATTTTAATATTTTAATGTAAATATTTTAATAAAAATTGTATATTTTTTGGCATCAGCTGTTTACATTTTGTATCTCTTGCTTAAGTTTAAACCACCTCCATTAGGCGCTTAAACTAGCAAACAAAATTATCTGATTGAGTAGTCAAAAACAACTTTCAAAGATTAATTTAATCCCTAATTCTTTACCTAAAAATGGGCCCTAAGTTAAACATATTTGCAATTTGTCTAGAAATGCTGAACTACGGACACTTTCTCAAATTTACTGTGTAGTTTTAGAACACACCTACAATTTATTACGTTTGTTAAGACAAGTAGGAAAGTATAGTCGGGCTTGGCCGACCATATAATACCCTACACCATGAGTATATTTTTAAAATTTTTATTTTTTGTAAAGAAACTTTTATGTTGAATATTACCATAATTCCAAAATTTTTAAGCCATTTATTGATAAAAAACTAAAATTTGTAAATGAGGCTTTATATAGGTCAAATATGGGCCGATCCTCGGTAAATTTGGGAAAAGGATATATTTCTTAATAACAGTTAGTTTTGTTGAGTTTCATTGCGATACAAATGGTTACAAGTCAATTTTAGACGTTTAAGTCATTTTTTGAAGGGGGTTTGTATGGGGTCAAATATAGGCCGATCCTTACGAAAATCTGCAGTGTCATTTATACTTATATAAAACTTATTTGTGCCAATTTTTAGAGAGATAGCAGAATATTTGACGTAATTATAGCATAAAAAGTTCAAATCGGGAGGTACGGTTGTATGGGGGCTAGGTGAAATAATGGACCGATTTCAACCATTTTCAATAGATTTCGTCCTTGTGCCAAAAAACATGTTTGGTCCAAATTTCATCAAATTGTCTTAAAAATTGCGGCCTCTACCTTGCGGACAGACGGACGGACGGACATGTCTTAATCGACTCAAAAAATGATTCTGAATCGATCGGTATACTTTAAGATGGGTATTGGACCAATATTTTTGTATGTTACAAACATCAGCACAAACTTATAATACCCTCCCCACTATAGTGGTGTAGGGTATAATTATTACAAAATATTTTTAGATTCATAAAAAAAGAATGGTTACTGTAACTATACTATGCTCACTGTAAAAATAATAATATTGCTTTAAAAAACATATTATAGTTATTTTAATTCGATTTTAACAATATTTTAGTTACTGTTATCATTTTCATGTTCATTAACAATTATGTTATTTACAACCATTTAAACTTACAAATAGCCATTGTGTGTTATGTTGTTTTAAATTTATTCGTAAAGTGCTTCCCACATCACTTTTACATCCCACTGTATTGTATTTAATACCAATTAAATGTACTAAGTTGCATGACTAACTATGTATTGTGAGGATATCAAAACTTTGTTAAACTTCCGTAATTTTCAAGTACAAAGAAAACTTCATTTTGGTATAACTATTTTTGTTGGTGCGTCTGCTGTTATTAATGTTGTTGTTGTATGTTGTACTATGGTGTGTTAATGTCTAATTTTGTATGCGGTGTATTGCTGATATTATGAAGTCCTTTTGAATTGTTTTTGTTTTCGTTTGCTATTTTCAGAATACAGACAGCTACACACCCACTATAATGCTTAGTGACCATTTGGCAGAACTTTAAACGTTATTTTCGTATTAATGAGCTTAAGTTTCTTGTTTATTAAACTCAGGATTTAGAAAAAAGACGATAGTTATAAATGCAAAAAACTGCAAAACTGAAAATGTTTGAATTCTGTAGCCCTGATAGAAACGTATTTCTTAAATATGACTATAAAGCTCATAATTGTGTTAATGATACTAGATCTTTGCAAAAATTCGGATTTCGTAATGATAGCCCCACTTTAAGTCCGCTTCAGCGATTGGTTTAAAAGTTTTTATTTGACTATATGCATGTATCAAATGTATCATTTTCAATTTTTTTTGTGACTAGCATAAGGCATCCATATGGTCGACAATGTCCGACTATAGTTTCTTGCTTTCATTTTATTTCAGCATTTTTCAGCTTGCTTTTGATTAAATTTATTTCTATGCAGTCTTAACCTATTAGAGATTGTGAAATTGTGCGATAAGATTACATACATTTAGAGAAAGTAGTTAATTTTTAAGGAACTCTGACTTTTTAAAGAGTCAACAAAAACAAAATAATAATAAAGAACTTATTTGTTTGAATTTCTTTAATGAAAAAAAGTAAGAAGTTTTAGTCAAATCTAACTTTTTTCGTTTATATTTTTTATAATCTAAGTCGCTATAGTGATGATTGTATGACTTTGCAGACGTTTGTAAAGCATAAAAAAATATTGGCCGTACATTTCAACATATACAACGAAATATACAGTTTGATCCTTAATTGGCGAAAGCTTTATTGGAAAATCACCAAATCTTTTGCAATAAGATTTTATACTTATTTTAAAATGTGTTGCACTGTCCTTATGTATCATGAAATTTGTATTATTGATATAGGAATATATCCCGATAATCACAAGTATAGAGTATAATATAGGTCGGTATGACAGACTAAAATTTCTTAGTTGTATTACAGTTAAACTCGATTATATCGAACAATATTCCTTATTATGTTTATTGATTATGTTAACAGACAATTTAGAGTGTAGTCGGGCATGATAGGTCATATGATACCCTACACCTATACAATATACTTTAAAAATTTTAAATATTTAAAAAAAAGTAAAAATATTCCGAAATAAAGTTAAACAAGTAGGAAAGTATAGTCGGGCATGGCCGACCATATAATACCCTACACCATGAAATTTTGGACCGATTTCAACATTTTCAATAGTCTTCGTCCCTGTACCAAAAAACATGCTTGGACGGACATGCTTAAATCGACTCAAAAAATGATTCTGAATCGATCGGTATACTTTAAGGTGTGTTTGTGTGTTACAAACATCAGCGCAAACGCATAAAACCCTCCCCACTATAGTGGTGTAGGGTATAACAAATCAAATGTTTTATTTTTTAAATAATCCCCATATTTAACATACTGACTGGTGTAAGGTATCATAGGGACGGCTACGCCCGACTATACATTCATACTTGTTTTTTTAATTTTTTGTAAACAATTTCAGATATTATGTTTCGTTAGTGTTTCTGAATACGGGCATAACACAGTTCTTTGCATATAGTTTGTTATTTAGAATAATACTTGTTTATATATAAAGAACGAAATTTTTCTATTCCCATCTAATTCGTTATAGTCATATTTGATTGTTTATTATTTCTTAGTTTAAATACAAACATACTCAGACATTTTCTAATTTTTTCCTATGATTACCAGGTTTTTCCAATGTTATTTTGTTATTCTTTTATGAGTTTTATATTCAAGGCATATTCGACAAATTCACCTGCTTGGATTGTTTAAATAAACCTAAAAGCGATAGAAACAAAATCACTAAAATACAACAATAATAAGGAATGGGCAAAAACAGCAGCAGAAAGAAAATACCAACTAAAAAGAAATAGAAAATCTTGGTTAAACTTTCTTAAGCCGAAATTCAGTTAAAATTTCTACATTGGTTTTGAATGGCTTAACAGTTTTAAGTTTGATGTTGTTGTTGTTCTTGTTGTATTTTGTATCTTATGTTGGTATTTTGTCGATGTTGTCGTCATCATTGTTGTTTTAGTTGTTGTTGCTATGTTCTTCTCTGGTTATTTGGTTAATGTACCATCGAACTAATTGAAAGCCCTTTTTTCATTTGTAACTTTCTTGACTTAAGGACAAGACAATCCTTAAGTTTGCCATCCTTTTCAGTTTTTTTTGCCTTTTTTGTTTTATTCAAAGATTATTTTAAGAAAAATATTTAGCTAAATGAAAAGTATGAGAAAAAAATACACAAAACCCATGAAATGAACGAGAAATATACAGTTAAAAAAGTTATTTTTAAAATTGTAAAGTTTTAATGTAAGAGTTTTCAACAAATTCAAACAAATTCGCTACCGTATTTCTGCTAGTGGAAGTAGTAGTGGTAGCAGTAGTAGTAGTATTAATAGTTGTTGTTTTGTTGCTGTAATATGAACATAAGTACCAACCAGGGAACCACCAACGCTACCATTGAAATGAAATGGATTTGTTACTCGGCAACTTAAGCCTTAATACCCACTAAAACAAAAATACAAAAAGAGGAAAAAATACTTCGAATCCATTCATACCATCTACCACAGCGACTGCCACTACTATGTATATGTATACATAAATTGACTACTAATTGTAAAGTTGTGGTAGGTTAATAAGAAACAAACTCCCATCTCACATACAAACATTCACCAATAAAGGATGATACGAAGCATGGGATGAAAAAAAAAATGGAAAATAATTTACATAATATAATATTATTTTATTTTATGTTCTGTTCAGTTCTATTCTATTAAACGAGTACTTATTACAAAACCAACTGAATTAGAAAACTTGAAATAAAAAAGTACTTGTAGCATTTCTAACACATAAACACTCACACTCACGCATTTATTGCCACCCATTTACTCTTTCATACATAAACAAAGTCATATAAATATGGTGCAAGTCTTAAATGTCCTTTAAATCTAATCAAAATGAAAAATGTCTGAAAACATATTTTCTTTGCAAAGTTATGTATACAACATGTATTTTAGAGGAAACCGCTATATGAAATCAATTAAATCAGTGCATTAAAAATGGAGATGTGAGCAAAATTAAAAATAAAATTTAATATGCTAATCCCAGCAAAAAAAGATCTTTCAAAAATGCGAAAATGATGTAGAATTTACTCCACGGAAGTACTGAGAAAAACCTAAAGAAGTAATGATATTAACACAGGATTATCATAAAAGGGATGTCCTTTTTATTTTATTTCAAATTCATTACATCCTTAAATCATTCTCAGGAAGAAATTTAAAGATTTTATTTGAAAGTTATTAGGAAGTAAAGTTGTAGTATTATATAAAACATCTAATTTGACTGAAATAATATAAAATGGCATTTTATGATACTTTTTCGTTCTTCAAAAGACACTTTTTGAATTTTCTATAATATGGAATTTTCTATAATATCGAATGTCTATGCGTGAAAACTTTTTTCAAAATTTAAAAAAATAAAATATCAACTAATGAAATTTCATACTTTAAAATGCAATATCTCCAGATTTTAACTAAACTTTTCAAAACGAAGTATTCCACATTTTAAAATCTTTTCAGATTTCCCTTCTAATAATAGATATTATTATTTGTAGTTTCTTTTTGTTTCATGTTTAACAAGCCACCACTTCTCTTATATCAGCGGCATTAAAGAACACTTTAATGAAGATTTAAGCAACATTATTACGACTGAAATAAATTAAAAAAGCAAAAAAAAAAAAAAAAAAAAAAACAAATTAAATGTGTGCAAAGTCAAAAAGAAATGTAAATTTTTAACAATTGAGTGGTGTTGAAAAGAAAACTGGAACATGTTTAAGCGCAATCGTAAGTAAAGGATTATTTAAATAGACACTCACCAGAGTTCTACCAAAGTTTGCTTCACTCTTAACGACTTGGAACACCAAAACATTATATACCTTTTTCTAATGAGGCTTTATATAAGTCAAATATGGGCCGATCCTCGGTAAATTTGAGAAAAGGATATATTTTTAAATAACAGTTAGTTTTGTTGAGTTTCATTTCGATACAAATGGTTACAAGTCAATTTTAGACGTTTAAGACATTTTTTGAAGGGGGGTTTGTATGGGGGCTAGGGTCAAATAAGGGCCGATCCTTACGAAAATCTGCAGTGTCATTTATACTTATATAAAACTTATTTGTGTCAATTTTTAGAGAGATAATACAATATTTGACGTAATTATGGCATAAAAAGTTCAAATCGGGAGGTATTGATTGTAATGGTCCGATTTCAACCATTTTCAATATGCTGCGTCCCTGTGCCAAAAAAAACATGCTTGGTCCAAATTTCATCAAATTATCTTGAAAATTGCGGCCTGTACCTTGCACATAAGGTTTACATGGACAGCCAGCCGGACAGACGGACGGACATGTCTTAATCGACTCAAAAAATCGATCGGTATACTTTAAGGTGGGTATTGAACCAATATTTTTGTATGTTACAAACATCAGCACAAATCTATAATACCCTCCCAACTATAGTGGTGTAGGGTATAATTAACAATGGTTAACAACGCATTTCTTTCATTTAAAAACAACCTGATAATCGTTTTTGGATAAAGCAGTATATATTTAATGTAGTTTCAGACTACAATACTGAATATTAATACTTCTCAGAAAATCATGTAGTATAATACAATTTCGTAGTCTAAATACAATTTGATTGATTATGTCAAAAAATACTTCTGATTTTTATGACATACCGACCGTCTTTTAAAGCTTTTGAAATTTTTCAAAAATTTCTGATTTTTCATACGTATCAAAGTTGTAATTAAAAAAACGTTAGAAACACTTTTCATCTGAAAAAATAAACATGCAAGTAAAATAAATTAAAAATAAACGAAAAATTCAAGAACACTGTTGAATTTATAAAGGTAAGAATTGATAAAGTGTATGTCTGAAATATTTATGTCTGAAATATTTATTATTCTATAATATTTTTTTGAAATGTATTAATACTCAGTATTATAGTCTGAAAATATCTTTATTGATATATTTACAATTGTATTTGAAATTAATTTATTTGTTAAGCTACAAATACACGGTTGTCAGATCTTACAATGTTGGCAGAATTTTCTTTTAGAAAATGTCCAACAATTTGCAACTTTGCTAGAAATGATTTACTGACAATCTTGCAATACAAAAATTGTAAGTTGATAGTTGTTAGATATTTTCTGAACATTTTGCTGTCAACATTGTAAGATCTTACGATCATGTATACAAAGCTTTATAAAATTACATGTATTTATTTGTAATTTTTTATTCAATTCCGTTGTTTCTCCTGTGAAAGACACATGAATTAAACACGACAATATTCGTGTATTATTATTGCATTTAAACATATAAACCCATGTCAGACTTCGGCGTTTTTCTAAGCAGACACTTTTGTAGACCCGCGTAAACAGTGTGATGTCTACTTGACTAAACACAGTTTTCAACTGTATTGTTTTTTTAATGGTATAAGGCATACATTTTATCCGACCGGATATTATACTATAAGTATTTATTAAAATTACAATCAACACCCTTGTATTAAATAAAATAAGTGCAGGGACACGCCCACATCCCAAATAAAGCGATAAAGCATCGTTCAACGACAACTTTTTGACAAATATTCGTATGGCAATGAAATGTGGTATGTAAGTGTCTAATAGTCTAGCTAAGAAATATTTTAAATTTTAAAAACATTATATCTTCAATATAAAAATTAGGTCTTTGTATATACATTCTTCATCGAAATACATTTAAAATTAGACAAGTGCCTATTTTGTAAAACTCCTTAATATACATAAAAAATCGGTTCAAGATCACGCCCACAAAACCTAAGGCGTAAAGACACGTTGTCTTGTAACTAAAGAATACATGCAAAACTATATAAATAACAATAATTTTGTGCATCGAAAAAAGGTACAAAGACACACTAACCTCTCATGCTACCTGTACGCTTTCCGCCATCATTAAATTGAAAATGTATTCGGCCCCCGTATATTTTCGATTGTCCAGGAAAATTTAATTCTTCAGCCTTAAATGTGTGTCATATGTGTACTAATGTGTACTTTCTGTAGAAATATATTTCCTGCCATATTCGATGAAAAAAGATTTAAATAGAATTTCCGCAAACACCACTCTCTCTATTATCTGACCCAGAAGTTCCAACATAATGAAAGAGGACTATACACAGAGAACTGACCCGAGACAAAAAATATGTATATTTCGCTGCTCCATTGAAATAAATTGTTAATATTTTTTTTAATAATATCAGCTGCCATCTGGCATAGATATTTCCATTATTCGACAATAATTGGAGTTAATTATATAACACTTACAACTCAATTTTCTTACCAAGAACTTTTTACATCAACACACTTTTTTTACTATTGCCCATTAATTTTCACTTTCACATAAATTTTGAAGTTTTCGTATTTCACATCATCGCATTTTAAAACACCATCTGTCTGATAACAAACCTTTTTTGGTGATTCTCGATATAGTATATGTCTAACTAAGTATGTTTGTATGTATATACATGCTTATACAACATAAATAATCTTACACTTGCATCGCAACAGTCCTCTGGCAGCAGTAGTGTTCTTGACTCGTATTCAGAAATGATTTCGGTTTAGTGTATTTATATGCATTAGTCATGCTTTCAATCAATGATCCGTTAAAAGAATTAGTTTAGCGTAAATTATGTGACTGATGTGTCCTTTGGAAAACTAAATATGGAGATAAAAAATATTGATAGGATTTTGTAAAGGAATATTCATGGATAACGTACAGGTGCCTGTGTGTATATTACAAACACTACTCACATGAACTATCAACAACAATTCATTGATATAAATCCATACACAATGTTAAAACGGGTGTAGGAATGATTGTAGCATGGGCGGGTGAATGAATTACAGTCACATTGTACATATATCCAAACATATATCAACATTCTTAGAGGCCACCAAAACAGACTGACAAAAGGTATTCTCGTAATACAGATGTCATTCTTAAGTGAACCCAGTGGAGTTGTTAAATTAATGTGATCCCATAAGTTTAAACAGAAATTCAATTCAATTTCCCGAAGAATACAACCAACATATGCGGGCAGCCAATATTGTTCCATCTACATACATATGTATGTGTATGTGTGTTTGTGTATCATTCAGTCTGTCTATGACTTTGTACTTGTATGTATAGGTATATAATGCTAACAGTACACCTGGCAGTTTGACATAATATCACCTTTTAAACATATATTATAGTAGTATATACATTGGCAACTTTTGACACTTACATATGTACTGATTTAAATACTGAGTAATTAAGCAGGGAATCAATCGTCATTTGTTTGTCTTCAACTAGAAAATACAAATTGTTTTTGCTATATCTTAGAAAGTAGACAGGGACAGAACTTTCTAATTGCTGGGTTATTACAATATTACGAAATGTTTTAATGTATTTGTATTTTACACACACACACACACATTCCGAAACACCTAACTGCACTCTGGAGAGTGTATAACTTGACTTTTTAGTGATAAAGAGCAAAAAAATGTCACATACTTTAAGAGGTAAAAGAAAATATATAAAGATTTGTTTCAGTATCAGAGAAAGAGAGAAGAAGAAAAAGGGAAGGGTATACGAATCAATGCACAAGTTGTTTAAGTATAATGTCTTCCTTACAATTACCAAAGAGGAACCATTATTAGAGATTTCTTGGAATATGTAGTTTGTATCCGATTTAAAATATTATTTGTAAAACATTAAAATTGTACTTGGCGAAACTAAAAAAATGTCAAAAAAATTATAAATCTATAAAGGCTTTATTCATAAAAATTCATCAAAATTTTGATGCTTGATTTACAGTCGATACCCTGAGTGGTCCTGATATAGATTCTAATAGAATTACATGCTCTAAGTGAATGCAGAATATCAGATAGGATTAGATTAGATTATTATTTATGTCAAAGTAGATACTTGAGTACCGTAACAATGATTTCAGATTAATATGTGAATATCCATTTCGAAATTAAGTGCTATTATGTGATAATAAGATTAAAAACAATTTTAATTCTTCTATGGTAAGTGACACTACTTGGATATAATGTGTACATATGTACATAACCTTTTTAACCGTTATTACTACCAATCTCATATAAGCTTTAGAAAAGTATGGCCATTAGTCATTATGAGACTTTGAGAAGTTATTAGGTTCTAACTTCCAGGTGAAAGTCCATGCAATAACAGAATGCATAAAGTGGACGAGAAGTAAGCTTTTCATCATATGGAGCTAAAAAGCAAGTGTACTTGCTCAAAGGTAAGGGAACTGGAAGAAATTAATCTAATGAATCCCATATCGTTTGGATAAACGATTGCTTAATTAAAATTCCACAAGACTACTGGGAATAGTAAAATAGTGGGTAGAATCAGAAAGTTTCTATGGGGTAAACCTAACGGGATAAGTAAAAAGCCCCCTCATCATGAATGTGGTTAGTGTTCTAAGTGATGACACAGGATACAGGAATGTAAAATTTTAGTCAAAATAAAAAATAAATAAATAAAAAAATAAATAAATAAATTTTGACTTTAACAACAAAAAATCTATTTTACACCAAAAATTATATTAATTTTTGAAAATTTTCAAAACTATAACGACGAGTTTGCACTGACGTACAGCTCTAAGAACACAATTAAAAAACCTGAATTTCGAATTATATCAGTCTTATAGTAAATAAGCAATATATGGATTGTTTTGCGAAGGTGAATGTCTTGTGTAAGAATCACTGTTTGTTAGTACGAATAGAAAATTGCGGTGTTGACTAAACTTAACGACTGTTCGTGTATTTGTTTGTTTATCTGTATGTACGGTTGGTTATTTGTTCATTCGTACGGTTGCTTGCAAACTTCCGGTGAAAATTAATTTGTAAGTTTTGCCATTAAATTGTCTTTTGTTGTGTTTATTTTGTTCTTTTCTTTTTGCCTTTTGTCAATTGTTTATTTGCTCTTTTCTTTTTTTATTCAATATTTTCTCGATACTCTAACGATTCTGTTGCCATTGTGGCCTTTGTTATTTAATGGCCTTGATGTTGTGTTTACAGCATGTGTTGTCTGACTTCTTCGACTATTTTACTTTTCTTATCCAAGGTTCCAAAATGCGGATGAATGTATTGGGGTAAATGCGAATGAAGGTAAGTTTGTGTGTACCTGGGGGACCGTTTAAAAAATGATACAATTTTTCTTTTTAGTTTGATGCTGTTTTGTCATTTTTCTCATTGATTTTCTACTAATAGTGCGTTTAGCTTTGTTTTTTTACCTTTATATTTTTATTTCGGTCTATTTGTTTTATTTGTGTTTTATGTGAATACCTCAATAATGGTAACATTGATACATTTAAAGACAATAAATACATCGAACTGTCTTATGGTGGCGACTATTTATTACAAAAATAGACATTATACCGACTTACTATTGAGTGAAAAGTGGAATGGGATTGCATTTTTAATTTTTTTCGTATCTGCTTCTTACTGAAATTTGTGCTTTAAATATTTGTTTTTCCATAAAATAAATTTTAAATTTAAAAACGGACTCGCTTTTAATATAATTTATTTAATCTTGTAGACCCTCGTTTATTGTGTCGATTAAGCCGTCAGACTGGCAGTCCATGTTAATCTTGTCCAGGCGCACAGGTATCAAATTTTAATATAATTGGATAAAATTCCACAGTTACGCTTTTTTGACGCAAGTACGAAGCCTATTGAAGATGGTTAAAATTGGTCCATTATTTCACATAGAGTGCTTTTGAGCTCATTATGGAAGATATACTTTCATTTTGATAAAAACGGCACAATTAGGTTTTATAAAAGCGTTGATAATTTTTCCAAATTTCATAAAAATCAGGTCTCATCCGATCCAAGCTCCCCTCATTAAATGACTTGAGTGTCCAAAATTCACTTATAAACAAACATTAATATAGCGACGAAATTCAGTACAAATAAATATTATTCAAATATAAATATATTCATAATATTTTATCGGGATTTTTCGTTCATAATATTTTGAATATTAAAAACATTATAAATGCTTTATTCTGAATAATACTTTATTATAAAAAATAAATCACATTTAATATTTACTTCCCAAGAAAAAATGTATTAGTTCTACAACTACACATGATTTCAGCCTGAACTCGTTCTAGTTTGGAGTTGATACCAATGATTTTTGTTCGAAATTGTCACCTTCGGAACTGGTTATGAGGAACCGTTGTGGACACTCGTTCTTTGGAACGCTTCTGGAACTAGTTCTTTAATCAATGATTTTTGTTTGAATTTGTCAACCTTGAAACTAGTTCCATTGAAGCTTTAGAGAACGTATAAACAAATTTTTATTTTACAGCGTTTTTGTTTGAAATTATTAAGATTAGGAGCTATTTTGAGAAATTTTTACTATTGTACCAATTTTATTTGCAAAACTTACATACATATACATATCTTACGTAAAATTTAATATAATTTTTCTGCATCTCTCTAAGCAGCTAAATTTTCCTTCTCTCGGAACCATTCAATTAGGGATCTCTTTCATATCTTGTAGTTCAGTTGAATGCAAAAATAAAAAATTTGAACGCGTTTTCTATTACGATAAAAATTAATTTATAAATTTTTAATTTTTTAAATTTTTTTCAATTGATTTCAAGAAATTGTTTCGGAACTAGTATGCTTTCCATTGAACTAGTGTAGTAGCAATGTATAACTAGTTCCTTGAAAACTATTTAGAAGTATTTAGGAACCACAACAATATTCTAAGGAACGGGTTCCAGAAGTAATGGCGACACTACTAGTTCCAAGGATGTTGTTTAAGAATCTGAAGTTGTTCTGTTTTCACACGTTCTAGAACTAGTAGTTTTTAGAACAAGTTCTTAAATTTTTTCTGGGTTTATAACTTATTTTAAAGGAGAATTATATTGCAAACTTGCGAAATTAATGTGTCTCTTTGAACTTTGCGGTGTTGCTGGACCGATTTTCTTGAAATTTTCTCTGTGTCTTCCTGTATGTCATGAAACAAGTATACGCCAACTCTCGGGCGGTGGACTGTTAAAGAAAATCGTATATTAGTTGTACGTATCTAGAGTCCTAAATATTTTTCGGAGCCTCTTTAATATCAATTATTTTTGGAAGCGTGGATTGACTTTAAAAATGGGTCTTAGAAACTCTCATATAAATTTAATGCATAAATTCTATATCTAAGAAATAATTATTTCTAAACATAAAAACCTCAAATTTTTTACAAAGGGTTTTTACCTTGTGAACATTTGCACAATGGAACTGGAAATTCATTTCAGAGAAATGATATCCGTACACCGCCTAGTGTATTCTCTGAAATGTTGCTACATTTTTTAACTATTGTAATATAGGATTTCTTTGTTTAGGGAATACAAAATACAAAATACAAAATACTGATCCGATTGTAACAACATAAATAACAATTTTATCATGGCCAAATATAATAAAGTTTTTCTATTTTTTAGAATTTGTGTTAAAATTTAACCGAATACATTCTAATTCTGTCACTTTTTCAACCTTGTCTATGTCTTCCGAGCTCCTTTTGTTATCTATTTTTGTATAAAGGATATCCCGAAGTATGTCATTGTGTATGTGACATTCGTTTAGGTTTGTTTGGAGTAATATTGTTATTTAATATTCTTGATTTTCCTTCCCCACCCTAAATTTTCTCGCTACTTTTTTTCTCTCTTGACATTATTTAGTTTACGGTCGTTTTTGGTAATAAATTTCCCAACTTCCTCAATTTGTTTCCAATAAATTTTGTTATTACATCAAATAAAATATAATTTGATTAGACTTTTACTTTTTGCCAGCCTCCCTGAGAAACAGGACACATGGCATTTTACCATGTTTTCGTCTGTGTGTAAATTTGTCTAAAGGTAAATAAATCTTAAATATTTGTGTGTTTGTGTCTGAATTCAGTGAACACAAAAAAATCTCAACTGAAATGTAGAAAACTCATTTCATAAGATTGTCTCAATGAATGTTTATATTAAATGTGAAATGAATCGCAACAACAGAATCCAAAGAAAAACCCCAACAAAATAAATATTTTCATAAATAGCCTTTTTTCGCCGTTTGCTGTTTCTTTTGTTTTTGTATTAGTTGCTGTTATGTTTTACCTTTACCTGGAGTTTAGTAAATGAATGAAATACTTAGACATAAATAAAAACAGTGAAGTTTTGTGATAACGAACTCGGTGGAACTGACCAATATTGTTTACAGAATGGTAGAATGTGAGTATGGGAAAAAATGGATCACTCTCGGTCAATAGACATTCTTGGTCCAAAAAAAGCATATGTCTAATTCGCAATTTGTTGTGTTTTCATAGGCATGTTGTTGTGACAAATTAATTTTTCGATATATTCAAGGAAGATATTTTGAATTTCTTGAAGTGATATATTTATTTTCTCATTTTAGTTTACACGTCTTCGGACTTCATAGGATTTTATTGCGCATGCCATTTGGTCTGGAATATAAAGGTTTGCATTAAAACTTTTTAGGATAAATCTTTAGAGAGATATTAATATCAGTTAAGCGGAATTTTGGTGGAATATATAAAGTCTTACCACCTGCCAAATACTCGACTATAATAAAGTTTTAAGATTTTATATTTTAAAACACAAAAAAAACTGGTACGAGTTTTTCGTTAAATGTGAACTCTACTGTAAAATAAGTATGTATACAGCTAATAATGACGTACATTCATAGACATATTTAAATGTATTAATGTATGTATGGCCTTTTGTATATAACAACTCAATTTTGTTACTTGTTCTTGTTGTAATAAAAATCACATAAAATAAACAATTTACTTACGCACATTTTTCATATTTTATGGCGTTAAAATTGGGTTTAAAATGACACTTGGAGGTCCATTATAAAAATATGTATTACACGCATTTATTTACGAAAAATAGGAGAAAAATACAGGTACTAAATCTTATGGAAATTTTTTTATTAGAAACATATACAGTGAGCGATAAAATTATTAAATGATTTAAATTGTGTCACTAATACTGTCTGAACTATGAACCGTTAGTCGGTGTTTATATTACTTAAATATACAATAATGTTAAATCTAGTAGGCCCTGTACTATTAGCCACCTTCATGTTAAGCTTGTGCGCAAGCTATATTTCGCAATTTTTAAGATAATTTGATGAACGAAAAATAAAATGGTTGAAATCGGTTCGTTTTCTCGCCCAGCCCCCACACAACCATAGAGAGATGAGAGCAAGACGAAAAATCTCCTCAAAATGAGCAAGTCTGAAGTTAGTATAATAGTACGTATTCTGAGTGGACACACAGGATCACGAGCACATTTATCCAAAATTGGATGTGCGGATTCAGACATATGTAGGGCATGTGGAGAGGACAGTGAAACTCTGGAGCACTTTCTTTGCCACTGCCAGGCATTTGTCGAAGTTAGATCCAAGTACTTGGAAGTGATGTTATTCCGGAAATAACATTACTGACTAACACTAATTGGCCCGATTGTGGCCTAGGTGTATTTCTTCAAATTTTAAGTATTATATATCAACCTAGCCTAAATTCTACACTACCAATATTTATGGCCCATATTTACTCCTACTCTCCTATTTTTTGTCAACAATAAGTAAAAATATTCCAGAATAAAGTTTAAAGAACAAATTTATATTTTAAAAATTTTCCACACTTTTAACATACTAACTGATGTAGGGTATCATATGGTCGGCCATGCCTGACTATACATTCAGTTGTACTTTTTGTTTCATATTTACAAGTAAGATTATAAAATGTCATAGTTTTACATATTCATATTCAGTCCATGTAAATATAATAATCAACTAAATTAAAACAATATATTAATATTTGCCATTTCAAACTCTTTTCTTAAATTTAAAGGGACTTAAATTTATTAAATATTAATAAATATATATAAAGTTTTTAAAGTTCAGAGGGTTCTAGGGCGATTACTGTTTGGGAATGAAGAGTTTCTAAGAGGATTTATGGCGGAATGACTAAATATTACATTTTATTGTTTGTAAAATGTACTTTTTGTGTGTCTTTATTAAAAGTAGTTGTGTACATTTGTTGTATCCTGTTTCATAATATTTACTAAATTGTTTAATATTAAAAAAATTTCTAAATTCATATAGTTAGTGTGTGTGTTTTTTGCCCTACGCAGCTATAGTCGGAATTTTTGAATTTTTTGGTTCTTCATGGTTCGAAAAACAAAGAATAGTTGTTCTTTTCTATGTTTTCTGTACCAATATATTGCCTTTTTTCTCTGCGTGTATGTATACTAGTCACATGCATATGTAAGTAAGTATGTAGTGCATGTTTTTATTTAATAAATTTTTTCTATTATTTTTTTTTAAGTTTAAATTAGTTTTATTTATTGATTTGTATTTATTATGTTATTGGCTTTTTTAGTTCAGTTACAATTCATAATAAACGTAGTTGTTTTTTTGTTGGTTAATTTTTATTCCGTAAAAAAATCTAGTAAATAGAATATTTCGTTTTATTGTCAAATAATAGAAAATGTAAAATGAAAGTTAACAGAAACTGATTATAAATTTTGCAATATGTATTTAAAATTGAAGTAGACTTTAGGATTCATCATACATACAAACGTGCATATACATATGTATGTATGTTAAAATTAGTTTTAATTTAAATTTTCCTATTTTTATTTTTCTATGAAGGAGAAATAAATGTATATTTTTTAATTTTCACATCGCACTACTATATAATATATATGAAAATGGATGTGTGTTTGTATGTTTGTATATTGGAAATCTGCACAGTGTATTCCTATATATCTTGAAGAGGTTATAGGATACTTTTTATTTAGAAATTTCAAGTGGGCGCCCATGTAAAGAATATATCAAATCAGGATAATATAACTGTAAGAGTCCTAAAATTTTGTCGAAGCCACTTTAGAATCAATATGAATATTTAGGATAAAAAGTAGGCGAACTAGCAGTAGAGGGCCTGGTACCTTTCATATAAATTAAATTCACAAATTCTTTTATCTTGGAAATTATTACAAGTAGAATCTTAAAATTTTACACGAAAAACTTTAACATCCATGTAAATATTATAGGTTATAAATTGATGGACAAATAATGAAGGGAGTCGTATATAGGAATCTAATAGAACTATATTTTGCACGAATAACTTTAATATTCATCTAAACATTTTGTAAAAAACAGATTTGTATATCTGAAAAACTATTAGAGCTATAACCTTAAAATTTTACATGAAAAAATTTGATATTCATGTGAACATTTTTACAATAACGGGCGGACTTTCAATAGGGGTTTGGCACCTCCCATATGAATTAAATACTAATTACTTAAGTACTTTTATTTCAGATTAAAAGAAAGTCATTACTCAAGTACATCAGGTAAACTATTAGATTATAAACATTTTTCATAGATTACATTAAAATCTTAATTAACGTTCGTGAAAATTGGCGAACTTGCAAAAATTTGCGTAACATCTCTCATGTGTAACAAATTATATATGTAAAAAACTATTGTAGTTAGAAACTTCAAAATCGTTAAGTGGGTTTTTTATTTATATCGCTTTTAGTGTAGCAAAGTACACTGGGTATAGCTAGTATACTATAAATATGTAATGTGAAATTATTATATATTATAATTGTTATTTCATATTTTTACAAACTTAAATAATTTGTAACTTAATGTACAATTTATTTCATTTAAATTTTTTTCTAAATTCATTATTAAGTTATTATCACTAGTAGAAACATTGTTCAGTTGTAGTTATAAACGATTTAATTGTTTTCTAATTAGTTCTTTGAATTAAATATTTTTAATTTTTTTATACTTAATTTTAAATAAATTTTAAAATGTATACATACCCAGCATTAACTTTCATTACAAAGTAAGAGATTAAAATGAGAAAACTTATAAAATACACACAGCAATATTATTTTATGCAAGTACACAATCGCTTACAAGTAATTAGAAAAATTTTACGTAAATGAATTTACGTATTCAGTTTTTTTAGCTTTTCATTAGAGATGACTAATGTATTAGAAAGTATTTATATAACACATAATTAATAATTAATTAATTATTTAATTAATTAAGAGGTTATTAAACTACCTCTATGTATGTCATCGGGACTTTATGTTGTAATATTTGAAAAGTATGTTTATAATATCAGTCATTATCAGGTTTTTGTTGTGGATATGGTATTAACATTTTTATAATAATTTTAGACTTAATATTAGCTTGATTCATTTCAAGTACATACTTATGTGCATGTGAATACTCAACTCAAATGGTATTAGAGGGATTTTAAATCTTAAAATATGTGTAATATTTTTATGCGTAAATTAGCTTAAAATAAATATGGCGAGTACAGGGATTAACATACTAACCAAAACATACAGCCAACAGACAATTAGGACGATATCAGGTAATAAAATTTAATCTCCCATAGATAAGAATTATAAGTCCCAGACTATTTGGGAGCAGAACCTTTTGGTTGGTTACAGAATTAAAGAGAATCCCATAAGAAATCTTGAATTAAAAAAAGGTGTGTAAAACCACACAGATCCTATGAGGTGGTCCTCAGAAGAACAGGACGAGAAGCCTACCCTAATCAGCAAATCTGAGGTTTGTTTGATGGTACGTATTTTGAGTGGACACAGGATTATTAACAAAGCTATATAAAATTATACGTGTGGATTCAAAAGAATGTAGGGCATATGAAACTCTGAAGCTCTTTGTCATTGTCAGTCTTTCGCCAAAAGTATATCCAAATATCTTGAGACTGATATTATTCTGGATATAATATCCCTCACGAAAACTGGTTTGAAAACTGGATGTAATACATTCAGGTTACACAAGTTTTTTGTTTTTAATTTTTTTTACATAAACGAATGATTTAAGTTCTTTTTGAGGTGATCGCAGTAAGTACTTATCTAAGTTCCTACTTTTAAGCGAGCGTAGTATGTAATTGCCTATGTTATCTCGCTTTGAAATAATGATTTAAAATGCTACTTTAAAATGTAAGTATCAGCTGGGATGTTATTAAGAGATGAGAACTCTAGGTTAGATTAACAGGTTGCGTTATGTCACAAGAGCCAGACATGGTTCAATGAAATTAATCCCTTTGTGTACCAAGATAAAATAGTTTGCGTAGTAGTACATTTTTTAATTTTCATGCAAGGAAACGTTTGAGTATTTAACATTTTTCTGAAATGTTCAGGTAAGACTCGAGCTCAAATCATGCCAAATTTGGCTAACATTCTTAAATCAATCTTAATTAATCTCAGCTCAATAAAAGGAAAAAAAAACATTTGTTCTGACATAAAAATACTTTTTTTTTGGCAAAAAAAAGAGATTTTTTACAATAGGGGAATAGGGCAAAATATGGCTATATCCATATAAATGTTGGTAGGGGAGTTAAGTCTACTTCAATATTATTTATGTAGAATTTAAAAGTGTCATTAGTGTTTGTAAGTGAATTTTGACCTTTAAGTCATTTTCTGAAGGGGAGTTTGTATGGGGGCTAGGGTCAAATGAAGCCCGATCATTACAAAAATCGGTAGTGTCATTTAAAGTTCTATAAAACTAAGTTTTGTCGACTTTTGTTGACATAATAGATCATTTAAATTAATTATAAGCCCAAAGGCCCTATTTGGGGGGTACGGTTGTATGGGGGATAGTCGAAATAATGGACCGATTTTAACCATTTTCAATAGGCCGTCCTTGGACCAAAAGAAGCGTGTGTGCCAAATTTCATCCAATTATCTTAAAAATTGCGGCCTGTACCTTGCGCACAAGGTTTACATGGACAGCCAGCCAGACGGACGGACTCAGAAAATGATTCTAAGCCGATTGGTATACTTTAATGTGGGTATAGGACGAATATTTTTGTATGTTACAAACATCAGCACAAACGCAGTATAAAAACTTGTTAACTGCCATATAATTTATAATTATTTTTTAAAAACATTTCAAAAGTTGATCATATGAATCTACTTATTAACTATAAAAATTATTTTGTTTTATTTATGCATATTTTATTAAATTTATACTGTAAAACAGAATTTTTTTTGAAATTAAATTATTTATTCTAATAAATGTTTACACATTAAACGTTAACATGATGTTGTGAGGTAATTTATTTCCATTTATTCTAATTATTTTTTCTAAAAGACTTTGAAATCAGTCAATTGAAAAAAATTACACTAATACATTTATTTACATTATAGTATGCAAATTACTAATTTTATTTTCATTTATTTACTTAACATGTTTTTGTAGTAAATGTTTTCAATTATTTTTATTCCTGTTCTGTTTGTTATCTTTCGTTTTAGTTTATGATTTTAATGTAGTTTTAAGTAAGTATATTTAATTAAAGAACACAGATTTTCCACATTTACTTATCGAAAGTATTTAAAAGAATTGTTTTTCATTTGTTTTTTTCTCCAGTTTTGTCCTTAGTTTGTTTTCGTCTTCAATTCAAACGTTAATATTTATGTGTGAACGTATGTTTTACCTTCCAGCTGTTTTAGAAGGTTTGAATGTATAAGTACCACTCAAACAATACATATTTTTCGCAAATGTGTAAGAAACAGTTTACTCGATCTTCTTCACCATAGAGTTTAATTGCCGCTTTGAAGTCTCAAGTAATCTAGAAGAAATTCACTTAAAACTCTTTTTTTAATTGTATCCCCTCCACGGAGTCTTGTTACCTTGTTACATCTATAAGCTTGTGATAATCAAATGTATCATCGGCCTTTCCTTGGTGTCGTACCAGAGAACCACATAATTTTGTACGACGGAAATCGGCAGCCCATGTGGTGGTTTAAACACAAATTTACGGAGAGAGAATGTCGGTTAAAAGACTGATGCACAAAGTCCTCTGTTTATTTGATGACTTTGGTTGCGGTCTACCGATTACGTCTAGGTGCTGTTGCCGACCCAGTAAAAGCCATTCCATCGGCGTGATTGTTGACATAAGTGATGTTTTTGTATCTCGGAAGTTAAGCAAAGGGGTAGCAATAGTCAGGTATTTGGTAGCTTGAGTTCTTGACGAAAGTGCTTGTACATGGACCGGCAAAACCATGTCCAAAAGATACACAAAAGGGCGGTGGTGAGTTGTCTAGTCAGCTCATCCAACACGCTGGTGTTCATGTAAAGCCAACACCTGGTGTTCATTTAATGCACTTCGACATCATGTACCTTAGGAAAGACTTAGGCTTTTAGCCATCAAATATAATCTATTGCAGGTTCATCATTCCCAATCGAAGCGTGGAGTAAATCATAATAACACATAAGATCTTTAGTTTAGGAAAGTCATCCCGAGCTGCAGGGTTAATTTCTGTTTTTTTGTTTTTTGTATTTGATTCACTTATATTATCATGTTCTTATTTTCCTGTTCATTTAACATTTATCTCTTAACCACAATCACAATCGCAATTATTCAATATCGGAAATCCTACACCTCATACTCCAGCACTCTGTAAACTAAGTACAGAGTGCCGTAGTGTATGTAACTGTGTTACATTTCATACAGTAACGTTGTCAAGAATAAAATAAGTTTTTCTAATATTTGTTGGTAATTAATAAGTCAAAAGTCACAGTAGTTATTTTAAAACTTTTATTCGACCATGTCGAATATTATATACCCACCATCAAATTATTGCCGAAAATAATTGCTTTTCTATAAATTAACTTTAAATTTAAAAATTGATGCTTTTGGCATTAGAAGAAGTAAAATTATCCATTTTCAACCGATCCTTATAAAATTAAGTAAAAAGAACTTAAATTGGGGCCGGGTCTTAAATGGGCCGATCCTCACAAAAATTAGTAGAAAATTTTTGCTTTTAACAAAACTTGTTTAAGCCGATGATGAGTTTAAAAAGAGAAGACGTGTATGTCTTTAAAAAGAAAAATTTTAAATTTTCAGAAGAACTTATAAACTAAGCTATTTATTTATTCCCTTAAAACTACTGTGAATTCATATAGAAATATTATTAAAAATAAGTTTATACTCTACAACAATACTGTGAGGAAAGTATTATGCGTTTTTGTTGATGTTTGTTACACACCTTAAAGTATACCAATCGGCTCAAAATTACTATCCGTCCGTCCTTAATTGGTTCCATGTAAATTGTGCACATGGGCTTCAGAAAATTACTTGAAAGTTAAAATTCATTTATAAACACAAAATCTTAATGAATTTCTGCATAAAAACCTTAAATATAAACATACAAATTTAAGGATAGGAGCATATTTACCCTTACCACCATATAAAATTTTTCAAAATCTTTTTTTGTCAACAAAATCTTGGAATTTCTTGAAATTAAGGTAAAAACAAATAAAATTTTATTATTAAAAACTAATTCACATTTTTAACAAAGGGTATCATATGATCGGCCATAACCGGCTGACTACTTATTCATTGTTAAATTTTTATGAAAGGAATGGGAGCGAACAAAATAATTTACACTCAAACTCATTATTAGTTTGTAAGTTTATCGTTAAATTCACTTTTATTATTTTCATATTTTCTCTTCATCTTCTTGTTTTTCTGTTTTACAAGATTTAATTAGAAATCTCAATTTTGAATTGTTACTCAATTGCTCGAGCAAATTAAAGGGGTATGTTGGGAAAATATGAATTATTGATTTACAATTAAATGAATTAATCAGAAGCCACAAACTATAATTATTTTTTTAAATTTTAACTAATTGATTATATTAAACCATACTGTTGCTGCATAAGGAGTAATAAACAATATATATGGATAGTCGAATATAGAAGCCTATAAATTCACTAAAGGAAATGAATAAATGTCGAAAAATTTTTAAAATTTTTGAAAAATTTTCAAATTTTGATGAAATACAAATTTAATATGACTCTCAATCTTACCAAAAAATATTTTGGATCAAAAATGCTGTTTAAATATCTCTCATACTATTCCTATAAGTTTTAAACAATTTTATAACTACTCAAATTCTAAAAATTTTAAATTGAATTTAAATTGAATTTTAAATTAAATTCCATTGTCCGCTTGACTTTAAGATTATATATGTTTTACATTCTGTGTTAATCTACTAATATCCTGAGGCGTTAGTCTTTGACTTTGGTTACAGATACTAAAAATGCATTGCTTTGGAAATACATTCTTATATGTATTTGTGTCTGGTTCCTGGCAGATAACACTGATTATAAAACTATAGTCAAGATTGTACTTTTGTTAAGATTTGGCTTTGTGAATAATGTTTTTTGTACATTTTTCTAATAGTATTTCATTTTAATATGTATGTTTATATTTGTAGTTTGAGAAATTTCATAGAATTCAAATTCAAAATAATAAAAAAAAATTTAATGTATTATTTTGTTTCACAAAGGCATTTAAATTTACATTTCAGTTTAAACAGTTTCTCAGTGTTTAGCAGCAGACAGACCTAGAACATCTTGAACTTTAAGTTTTAATACGAATATTCAAATAAAATTTGTGTTCTTATATGGACAAAAGTGCGTTTGGCTCAGAAAAGTATTTATGTATATAGTATTTCACACGATCACATTTTACATTAGTAAAGTAACAAAAAATAGAATAAGTGATATGATTTATATTTTTTGTGTTCACACGATTGGTATAAAACAGTGATACTCAAACATAGACTACCATAGTTTTATTTGTGTGGGTTAAGCAGCAGAGAACAGAATTCAAATCAAAATAAAAGTATACTAATAAAATGACTACAAACTATAAAATATATGCTAACTGTCAAATATTTATTATGAATTTTGACAGCCAGCGTATATCAAAGTCTATATATAAAAAACTATCAGCTGTTCTCTCATGTTCTCTTACATACATTCAGCTTTCTTAACATTTTGTTGCCGTATTTTTGAGTGTATTTTAAAAACGTCGCGCACAGACCGTACTTCGACAAGTACTAATATTTTGTTTTTCAAGTTGAGAGCAAACCAACTGATATTTCTTATTATAAAAGAAGACAAATAATAATACATTCCTGATCTGATGCGACTTGCTTGATTTATGAATCATGAAAAATAAAGAGAGCCACACGGTTGTCAAATATTTCATCCGTACCTATCAACGTGCGATGGTCTCATAACATCCATACTCTTATGCAAACAATTTAGAAAGATCATTTTGCTTGTGTGCTCGTGTGAAAGCGGATTTATGTAACAAGTTAGTATTCTTGCTTTATGTATTAATACCACATAGTATTTACATTGTTTATTGTTGTCTTTGTAGTTTAACTAAAGTTCATGATTGTTGGTGGTAATTACATTTAAATACATAATGAAATGCTTTCTACAGTTGTTTTAATATAATACACATTGGGTCCAAACATATTTCTTCGATTTTTTTTAGAAAATAATAAATTTGAATTAAAAGCTTAAAGCCGTAATAAGACAAACTTTCAATATAAAATAAGTTAGAGTTGTATGAATCTCTGTGAAGCTTTAAGTGAGTTTCTGCATTTTTTAATATTTTGAAATTACGGAAAATTTCATAAGGAAATGAATGTAAAATTTATTACTTTAGTAGTTAAATTTGGTGTTAAACTAAAATCATTAAATTTGAATTGATAACATCAATTTTGTTTAAATGATAACAAACTATGAATATTTATAAATTATCAAAACAAATACATATTTTTGTCAAAACAGTAATTTTTCGTTGCGTTTACATTTTAAATGTTTTTGTTTATTTTGATATTTGGAAATATGAATGTTTGCATCTATCAGATTTAACAAAATAATTTTCTTGCTTAATCCTCTACTGCATTTTCAAAGGAGTTATTGCAATTCTTTGTTTAAATATTACTTATTTGATTTTCTACATTTGTTGGCAACAACACATATTATCACACTTACATATTGCACATTTACTTCGAAAGTGGCATAAGTCGAGTACATGGTAAAAATTGATATCTTAGGAAATATTTAATATACAAATTAAATAAAACTGCTTTTGGTCTGAAAACTATTAAAACGGAAATTAAAAAAAAAACAAATTTTCAAATTTTGTACTTTTGTTTACAGTGTCCATTTATTTTTAAAAGAATTACTGAGATAATAAATGCAGTAAATGCATTGTACGAAATGTGAAATATTCTAACAAAATTAAACATTCTTTTTTATTTTACTCATATTGAGTGAAAAACCATTTCCAGAAAGAATTGGTTGCCAAATTTTATTCTGTATTAAAAAAAACACACACACACAAAATTATATCAAGTTAAATAATTTTCTCCAACTACAAAACAGACTACATACTTACATGTAACATGGCTTATGTATTCATATCCAGGAAGAAATCCTTCTAAAAAATATGCAATATCAACAAATTCATTTGTATGTATGTTGTTGCCACTGTTACCAGGAGTTTGAAAATTATAAGAATAAATTTATCGTTCGTCATATGATTACCACATTCATGATGTGGGACGTTTCGGAATAGGTCCCTAATTTCATGTATTAATTTCTCCAATTTTTTACTAAAAGTTTAGATTGAGAGAAGAATGCACGGTTTTGTTCAGAATCTCAGTTTGCAATGTTCGTGAAAGATGTTAAGTCTAGAATAACATCGTTTCATTATATTTGGTGTCAAAATTTTCCTTTACACTCCTCAATATATGCTTTCATCTGAATTCGCTAGTTAAAATTTGAACAGTTTTAGCCATAGTGTGTCCATCTGGACTATGTACCATCATACCCATTTCTTAAGAGGCTTTTTGCTCTCTCTTCTCGGATCCTTATGGTTTTTTTCCAAGTGTTCATATGGATTACCATATGTTCGGTTTATTTTCTTGAGTTTTCTTTCTGATAAAGTTCATTAGTTCAAAAAACTCAAGAAGCGCAAAAAAATACAAATATTCCATTTAGTTGCTTGACAGCTTTGTTTCAGAAATTACAAAAATAATTTGTAAAACTAAAAATTTAAATTCATGTTAATCTTAAATGAAAAATATTCTTTGCTTTACATTTTCGAATAGTAGTGTGAAAAATAAAATATGTATACTTATTTAAGTAAAGTTTTTTTTAATGATCGTGAGTGATAAATGAAAGAATTCTTAGAACTCTGTGTATAACTCTAGGAGTGTTTTGAGCCCCAGTTAAGTGTAGCAACGGGTTAATGAGGCCTTAACGTGAAGGTTAAAAAAATTGTTGGCAATAATCAAAGTAATTTCTATGGCTACAAGTAAAAACTGTCTAAATTAAATATTATGCAAGAAAAACATATTTTACAAACAGAGTCGTTTATAACTTTTACAATAAATTGACCTTTTAACCGATATATTTTTAAAATATAAATAAATCTGCTAGAATTTCACTGAAATGTATACTTTTTAGAATATGATAGTAGCGCACATAACTTAAATTGACTTATACGTTTATCAATTGTGATCATAAAATTGTGAAAATGGTGTGTATGAATTGCACAATAGAGAAATGTTGTTTAATTTCAGGACTTTGTCAACTTGTGTGTGTTTAGATGTTAAAATGTTTATTTTCTGGTTTGTTCATAAACAATTTAAAGCTTTTTCTGTACGCATTTTCGCAAAAATATATTAATTAATAAAAGTACATTTTTAATTAAAATTCTTATTAACTAAAACGAACTTTAAGGTACTAACAAATTAATTTATTAAAACTTGGCTGTAAATAGTAATTTGTGTAAATAATTGTATAAAAATCTTTTTGCTATAAATATAGAAATATTCAATTAATCGATATTCATTATAACCATGTTCGACTGTATTTGCCTGCTTTCATTTAGCATATATGAATGCATGTTCGAATGTTTCTAAAGAAATTGATACATATTTTACAAAATTTGCAACAGAGATTAGAGTTGCAATTTGTTTATCTTATTTTTGTTTTTGTAGCTTTATTTGAATAGAAATGCATTTGCAAATTACGAGTACAAATGAACTAGAATCAAACAATTTTTGTAAATGGAATTTATAAAAATTTCTTTTCTTGAACAAATTTTAGGTTTTGTTTAACAATGAGTGTAGGGAAGTTCATCTTGGTAGTAAAGTTGTCAATTTGTTGATATGAAGTAATTACATCTAAACAATTAAATGTTTTTTTCTTTTCATGCAAATATTGTGCTCACAACAACCAAGTGTCTATACCAATTCCTACATCCAAGTAAACATGTACACAAAAAAACTTTCAAAATTAAGAAAATAAATTTATTGCCCATTATTGACGTAGTTATACTTTTAGTTAAGATCAGGTTCAAAGGACAACCGCTTCTTTAGCAGCTCACTGCTTTCTTCGGAAAATTATAAGTAAATATGATTGATATTTTTGCTGCCAAAGGAGATTTACAGTTAGTCATGTACATATGTCCGTCTGTTTAAATACATTCTCTGAAGACCCCAGACATCCATTGGATTCACATCTTCAATAGTTCTGTTGGATATGCTTTCGAGAAGTTTACTATAAATAATAAAAATCCATTTATAAATAACTGAGATATGAGAAAAAAATCAAAAAGATCTAAAGAAACAAGTAAGAAGTTATAGTCGGGCGAGGCCGACCATATAATACCCTACACCTGTAAACGAATAAAATGTGATTTAGTTTTGTACCTTGCCTCAGACATACTTAAGTCATTTATTGTTTAATAAAACTCTAAATTTAAGTAAAATTTTGATGGCGGCTTTTTATAGGGCTAGGGTCAAATAAGGCCCTATAATTATAAAGTTCATTAGGGTCATCAAGGCTAGTATAGAACTTGGTTTTGCAGCTTTTTATCGAGATACGAGTATATTTAACATAATTATGAACTTAAGCCCTATTTGGCGGCTTCAGTTGTATGGAGCCTACGTAAAATAATGGACCGATGATAACTATTTGAATATCCTTCGTCTACGGTACCACAGAACATCATGTGTCAAATTTCATTGAATTATCACCAGAATTGCGATCTGTGGTTTGAAATAATTGACCGATCTTAACCATTTTCAATAGGATTCGTCCCTGGGACAAGATCATGTACCAAATTTCATGGAATTATCTTTAAAATTGCGACCTGTAGTTTGATTACAATGTTTATATGGACGGACGAACATAGCTAAATTGACTCAGAAAATGATTCTGAGCCGATTGGTATACTTTAAGGTGGGTATATTGTTGTGCGTTTCAAACATCAGCATAAACCCAATATAAAGACGTAAGTTTGGATGTATGTTGTTTTATTGCATTCGTGTTATTTTTTTAGTTTTGTTTCTTTGGAGTAAATAGTTTTTGTTTTTTTATATTGTTATTAATAGTAGAATGGAAAAAATCAAATATACTGAAATATTGTAAAACTATTCTTTTTTAGACACACTATGGTAAAGGATTTCTTACTTTTTTATATTCGTTTTTTAATTAATCGTTTAATTAAAAAATTTTATTAAGGTATATTAGGTGCTAGAAATTACAATCTAAAGAAGGAATGCTTAAAACTTTAAAGTAAAATTAACTAAATTTATGACATATATGTATATGCAAAATATATTTTTTATACCAACTTTTTAATACAAACAGGATTGTGACGTAAATATTCGGATAGAAAGTGTTTTAAATTTGGAGTTATTATTTTGTCAAAAGTCATGTAATTTTGGAATTCGCAAAGTTGTATTTCTTGTCATAAAGAACAAAAATTGTGAATATACAAATAAAAAAAAACTAAAAAATAGGATTTTAACGTTTAAAATAAATATTTCAAGTACGTATACTTATTTTTTTTAATTCTTAATTCTTAACACGTATACGTACAGGTGTCGTTAATGAAAACATTGCCATTTAACAATGTAAATCTTTTCACTTTATATGAACAAAACTATAGGATAGGTCAAATTTTGAACCGATCTTTATACAATTTGATTTATGCAATCAGATTATACATTTATTTTCTAAGCGAACCTTGTATAGTGGCGTTCTTAATGTGGATTAATTCCACTATGCCTCACCCATTTATAAATTTTTTATCACATCTATTAAATCGATGTGTCATGGCAAAAAATACTGTCTTTTTGAACCTCTCTAATGTATTAAAATTTATTTCTTATAGATATGTGTCGGTGTGTGTTTACAGTCCTTGTAAATTGTAACATTGTGTGTAAGCCCTTGCTGGTGATGTTTTAGGTAACAGATGTTGCCTGTTTTTGAAAGTTGTTTGAGTGTTAAGATTGATAATATTTTTATCATTTCAACAGTGCATCATTCTTCAGTTTAGTATTGTTGCTGTTGGATGAATGATCTTCAAGTAAGTAAAACTTTTCTACATAAACATAAACTAGATAATGTGACAAACAAAATTGTATATGTATGTAGTAATAACACCGTACATTGGTATGAGTGTGTGTTTTTTTATCTGTGTACTTAAAAATAAGATGAATAAAAAAGGAGTAACTTTAAGATTTTATTTATGCTTAGTAAGTATGTATTGTATTTACATAGTAGTAAACTTTGTAAAGATTTCATTTGTTTAGTTAACTTGTTGTCGCTGCCACTGCTGAGGTGCTGTTGTATGTTGGTTGTATAATTTTACCAAAGAGTTGCCGGAGATGTTGTTACTGAAATAAAGTGATGATTTGGCAGGATTCATTTTGAACATAAAATGAATATGGAATTATAAATATGCATGTTTTTATTTACAAAGAGGTGTTTCTTTTTTCAGCTATCTGCTTGTGCAAACGTATAAAACTTTATTAGAAAACAAAATTTTATAAATACTCAATGATATTTATCATTTTATCTTTTAGAAATGTGAACAGTAATAAGTGAAATGAAGCTGAAATCATTTCAGATATACATTTTTCCTTTATGACTACACAAATGTTGAATTAAAATTTTCATTACAATTATCGGTAACAAAATCATCATTACTATGACGATAATATGTAAATACATTATTTGTTTTTTGTCTTGTTGTCATGCTGCTAAAAAAAATTGCATCAGTTGGTGTTTAAATCATTAAAAATATGGTGAGCTAAAAAAGGGAAATTGAAAATATTTTCAATTAAAGAAAAGAAATATTTGTGCAGACAAAATACATAGTACTTAAAAAGTCTGGTAAAAAATTTGAAAAAAAAAACATTTCTATTTTAAATGACTGATACATTTTTAAATAAAAGAAATTTTTATTCGCTTAAATCAAATTGTTTTTTGAAAGACAGGTTCATGGACGTTATAACAATTTCAAAATATGAAACATTCAGAAAAACAACAAGGATAAGGATAATATAGGTTATTTATTCGAAAATGATCATTTGGCCTCTAGCCAAGAGACCATGTCATGTAGAGTAAGCGACTGTCATAGCACTCTACTACCCTTAAAAGACCCTTGACAAGAGCACATTCCTAATCTGAAGCTAGGTGTTGCGACCAATTAAAATCAAACAAGAAGAAAGTGTTAGAAAGACATCTTTAAACTGAGCCAAGGTATAGTTCATTCTATAATATTGCCAATAATGCTGCAAAATGGCATTCTATATTTACGCGATGATGAAGATCGTTTTTAGTGCTAAGCTGTGATAGACAAATACCATAAGTTTATGGAACCGTACGCAGCACTTCTAAAGCAGCTGCAGATGAAAGGTCCAAGCGGAACCGATCTCAGACTGTTCAAGCCTTAAGGTTATTCCCGCTGAGGATATTCCGAATTCTGATTACCAAAAGTGACCACCGAAGCACACAAAATGTTCAAATGCCTCAAGCGTTAGAATCCCAACATGGACGACTGGTCCATCATTCGCGTCTAACAATGCAATGACCACGTGTCTTTATCAGGCTATCACAGAGCTCTGCTAAACTCGAGAATGCAGGATACAGGATCTTTTTCGGAGTCAGAACATTAAAGTGAAGGTGTTTTGACCGACTGAATATCAGCTATAAACTCTCTGCTCACAGAGATGAAGCTCTGAGATCCCCCTCTGAAGTGAACTTTGAGAATCCCTTAATTCTCAAAAAAGATTTAAAAATTCTAAAATATAATAAAATATTTAAATATTAATTTTATTCGAACTGTGTGAATTTATTATTGATGAATAAATTATTATTTCAGGCTCGAGTTTAACTCCTTCCTGTGGCAGGAAAATTTTTCAAATTTTAAATGTTATTTTTAGAATACAAAAAAAGTTATTTTTAGACCCAAGCAGAATATAATGCATTTTCGGTCCAGCTACGGCTCCTCATCAGTATTCTTCGTGCCATATTTAATCTCACTTGAAGTTTACGAGCTTTTTCAGTGGTGTGTATTCATATTTACTATTACTATTTGTCATCGCTTTAGCCAACCTTCGGTTAGCAATGAAGCAATTATTTTTTGTTTTTATGTTTTGTTTTGTTTTTTGCTGATTCAGTTGTAAATCACCAAATTTTCAAATTTCCTGTTCCAGGTAGGAGTTGAACTCGAGCCTGAAATAATAATTTATTCATCAAAATTCAATATTTTACTTTCAATAAAACATTGTTCATGTCATTCGTTATATATAGTAGTAAATTCCTAAATGTTCGTTATAAACTTCAAATTTTCGTTATAACAATTATATTTTGGGATAATGCATTTTTGCACTAGAAATTATCAAAAAATTATAACTAGTGGGGTATCTAATCAATATATAAAAATATACATATATTTAGAGTTCTCTATTAGAAACATGTCATCCTTAACGAATGAATAATAAATTTATCACAAGGCCCTATAATATTCAATCGTTAGCGTTTAATTCTTCTACCGCTATAAATATAAACTACTAAAGCAGCTGCAAGAAGAAGAAAAGGAGAATACATTCATGATAATTTATGGTATGCGTTATACACACACATACATCTATATAGTATAAATGTATGCATGTGTGTTACCAATTTGGCACGGAACATAAATTTTGTTTTTATTTCATAACAACTTACATATACACACACTCTTTTATACATATGTATATACACACCATACATACGTGAACAGAAAATAAGTGTAAATATTTTATTTAAAAAGAAAATTATTTTTAAACGATATTGTTGAATAACTCATAATATATTGATTATATTTCTAACAAGGTTAAGTGTACCATTTTTTTTTATTATTTTCATTAGCTTAAAAAAAACAAATAATAAACAGACAGAATTTTTCATCCACATGTGTACATGTAGACATATCTATTCATATAAAATTTCACATTAAATGTCACTCACAACTGATATTATACTCGTACTCTCAAATATAGACTTACACATGTATTTGTATAAATAAATGTTTGTATGTTTGTACGTTCATGGGTGGAAGAATGGGAGTATATGTATGTAAAATTTGAAGAGTCAAGGATACAGGTGTTAATGATGATGCGTTTTCATTGCCATTGAAATGAATGTGTCTTCACTTTTTCCAGCTTTAGTGTTTCCGTTGTTTTTGTTTCAGATCAAAAAATATTATTTTTTTAATAAGAAGCCCGCTGGAAGTTCTTATATACAAATTTCATTTTAATAGACTTAAACTTGATAAAGATAAAAAGGAACAACAACTTCATGACATTCTTAACATTATTTTTGTCATCATCAAATTTAAAAAAAACAATACAATCCAAACAGAGCTGATGTGGTGTTGAATGGTTTTAATAAAGTTCAGGAGTGGGAGGAGGAGTATGTTCGAGAATATGTACGAGTGAGTGCTTGTAGTGTTAATGGTAACCAACTGTATCTAATTTTATGGTAAACACATACATATATTCAATCATTCATTTACACATACTAGTCTAAAAACTTAAGGTTATCTTTTTATTCTTTAATACGATAACGTTAACTCAATGAAATCTTTTAAACTTTTAATTTTTTTTTAATAATAAAAAAACAGCTTTGTACAGGTTGACATTATCTTATGCTATTAAGTATCAGTCAAACTAGAAAATTTTCTTAACAATAACTTTGTTAAATCTTCTTCTGGACCTTGTATTGAAATTGAATGAAAATTTAACATAACATAGGTAGGCACTCAAGGAAACTTTCAGATATAATTTAAACAATAACAAGAACATACATCCCTAATAAACTTGGTACAAAGATTGGCAATAAAAATAAAACAATAACCACCATCAAACCCATTATCATTGAAATCATCTTCAGTAGCATTAGGAGAAAGAATAACAACAACATCACCATCACAGTCTTCTTTATCGTTGTCATCCACATCATTGTAATCATCTTTAGAGAAATTAACATTTTGCCAAGTCTTCAAAACTGAAAGTGTTTTATTTAAAGAAAAATTTATTTTATGGAAAAATTTGCTTTGTTCGCATAATCTTCAATATTCATACACGTTTCATTGTCAGTCGGTCGGTCGGCTAGTGTTGTCAATTTGAAAGTTTATTTATAGCTTTTAGCTGAAAGTTCAATTTAAAATGCAATTTTACTACCACATACATGGAAGGATCTTATTTTAGAAACGGATATTGCTAAGAATGTCTGTTGTGAATCCATTTCAAAGTAAAATACTTTTTATATCATAATCTGTTATTATGGGAGAGGTGTATATTTTCGTTGGTGTGTATAAATAGCTAAATTAGCAACATCCATTGTTATCATTCAGAAAAAAATATCATTGATTTTTCGTTGCTCTTTTTAATTTTTCTTAAATTTTTTTTGTATGCTCTAGTTGTTTTTATTGTCTGCTGGATAAACAAAAAGAACATCGACAGTTTGTTTAAGTATTTGCACTTAAACGTTTATTTCTTAAAAAAAAATATTTTTTCCTTAAAAATATTTTAAAATGTATACACGTATGAGAAATTATTAAATTCCTGTTATACACATATAATTTTAAATTTAAAAGTATTTTATTACAGAATTTTGGGCTCATACCTCCCTTAGTTAATAAAGCGATTTTGCTTATTTTAAATAGCGTTGTTTATAAAAGTATGGTTGATAGAATAATTCAAATTCGGGTCTCGCAGATATCTAGGGTCTTTTGAAGACTAATTTCAACTTACACACGGAGACAGGTCAAATGTATTGATACACTTTGAAATATTTTCGGGATATGTTTATGTTACCGCTCCTAGTTTCTAGGAGCTGTACAAACCACAGGACAGGATTAATAAAGGAATTGAGCGGATAATGCAAAGATTAGGTATATGTTGGATTAAGATGTACCATCGGATACTTGTATCTGATGGACGAGAGTTATCTGGAGTAGTATTTGTGGAGATGTCGGAAGGATGAAAGGAGTGATGGTTAAAGTGTCGATGGAGTTGGATGAGACGTTGTAATAATTTATACGCATTTTCCTTTACGGTTGAGTGTGTTAGAGTTTAATCTAAATATACTGAACTTATCACGGCAGGTCCTTGTGGTAACTGAAATAGGTCTGGATAATTAAATATTGATCTTTGTTTTTCGAACCACCAATTTCCTCCCTAGTTGCTCTTGCCGAAACAACAGAAGCCATCTCAGCAGTGTGGTTTGGCGACTTTAAGAGGCACTGAGATACACATAGCAGGGTGTCTTCAGTTGAAGTTGGCATTAGATTGAGCTTGTCTCATGGCACCTGTCTTTCCCCAAGGGGGTTATTATGGCAAGAGATGGGATAGCTCGAGTAAATGAGCAAAATGTGTTTATACTGAACCCGATTCCATACACCTAAATTGCCACCTGCCTGTAAGATACACAATGAGGCGGTGGTGAGTCGCAAAATCGCTAATTCAGTGGTTGAGAAAGACCACCTTGAATTAAGAAAACACGCAGGCGTTCACGTAAAGCCTTTAGACATGCTTACACACGGAAAGACAGACATATAATCAGACTGACGTAGCTAAATAGGTGTATTTTTTATAACTTATATTAATTTCGAATTTTATCGCGTTTTTAAAAAATCATAGACATTTTAATAATTTTCTGAAGGATCATTTTTAGGGGGCTAGGGTGAGAGATGTGTGTGCAAAAATTTTGTCAAGTTATTTGTTTATATGGAAACAGATGGACACTAAGTCCGATGCTTTAAATCATCAAAACAAACAATAATTTTTTTTTTTATTTATTTAAAACGACTTTAACAATTTTCAAAAAATATTTTACACATAGAATAGTTGTTATTCAAGTGAAACTAGACTCAATTTATAAGAATTATACACACTCCGTTTTTATAATCAGCTCTTATGTCCTTATAAAAGGAGTTCAAAAATTTACCAATACAAATTTTTTCTATAAATTTGGAATTTAATTTTTTTGAAATCATATGTCCTTTAAACATCTAGTTCCTTTTACAAGAACATAAGAGTTGATTATTAAAATCTGAATACACAGAGTTAATACAAATGGTCCATAGTTTCCTGTACACATAGATTTTTTCATGTGTTAAATTACTGTTGCGCAGTGTAATATATTAATAATGTATATGTTTTTGTCTTAAACTTAAAGAATTACAAATTTATTTTTGTATATTAATTAAATATTTATGAATGTTTATTAATGACTGTACTTTCATGTGTTAGTAAACTTTTTAATTAATTTTATCTAATTATAATTTATAATATAATCAATATTTAAAGGTACATATAAGAACAATTGAATATCTTTATGAATTTATAAATTTGAATAAGAAGTTTCGTTGTATCCTCATTAAATTGAAAGCCCTTTAAACTGAAATCATTTGTAAATTGTTGTGAATTAAAAAAATACTTATGTACGTGGAAACAAATAAATAAACGAAAGGAAATCAATTTGAATTGTACACGTGCTTCTCCTTAATTATATTTTAATTTAAACTGTTGATTGTATATCGCGATGTATCGTTTAAAACTTTACTGCAGATATGTTTTTGGAACTCGAGCCTAAATAATATATGAAGGCATCCAGATTACAAAGATTAGCGGTAAAAATTACACCCTAATGTGAATATACATACATAATTAGAATTTTTATATATGAATGAAAAACATTATATACGTACAAATGTTTGTATGTGAAATTGTTTCTGTATATGAACATTTGATTTCTTTTTTTGCGCGTTATATTTCTTACGCCATCTTGAGCACTTATTGATGCATTCAAAATATTTTTGTTTAACTCAGTTTTTTTTCTTATTTTTTTTTTAAATTAAAAAGTCTGGGGAAAATTTTAACTAAATCAACAACAACAAAAATTGTCAAGTTGTTCTAATAAGCCATACATATGTATGTATATTTTGTTTTATTAAAATAAGACCCATACACACCCAATAAAGCAATGAATCAAAAAGACAAACACAATATTTTCACCACTAATCAGTAGCATTTTAACACAATATGGGAGTCAAGTACTTACCACGCTTGATTACAAATAATGACTTCAATAAGTCTAAGTGTTTTGTTTTGTTTTAAGCAAGACAATTAAAATTGCCGACATCGGGTAGGAACTTGGGCATAATGCATGAACAGTATACCTACCATCAAAAAAGATGGAATGATTTTGTCATTACATTTTCCCCCCGGGGGCATGTAACCTTGGTGAAATCTCCACCTTGGTGTTATTGCAATCCCGGAGAACAGAGGTGCTACCTTTACCAATAGTCTGTCGGGACTATAAATTGGTGATGATCAGATGTATCCTGGGCGTTTCCTTGGAATGACTTGACATGGGATCTAACCAGAGCACCAGATAATCTAGTACTGTGGATGGCCAGTTGACCGCAGGGCTTGTTCTGGATGGTCATTTCGTTGAGGTTACTTTGGGATCCACGTAGTGGCTGTGGTTTAATACCAAAATCGTGAGGAGAGAATGTTGGTTTAAGGACTGATATATCCTTGGATTGTTCTCTCTTCGAACAGGTCTGTGTACAAAGTAGCTGGATTCCTGAACCCGATCGGTATATGCTGGGGAATTGTCAGTATTCAATGGTTGCCTGTCATCCGAACTCGAGCCTAAATAATATATGAAGGTATCCAGATTACAAAGATTAGCGGTAAAATTACACCCTAATGTGAATACATACATAATTAGAATTTTTATATATGAATGAAAAACATTATATACGTACAAATGTTTGTATGTGAAATTGTTTCTGTATATGAACATTTGATTTCTTTTTTTGCGCGTTATATTTCTTACGCCATCTTGAGCACTTATTGATGCATTCAAAATATTTTTGTTTAACTTCATGTTTTTTTTTTCTTATTTTTTTTTTTTTTAATTAAAAAGTCTGGGGAAAATTTTAACTAAATCAACAACAACAACAAAAATTGTCAATTTGTTCTAATAAGCCTTACATATGTATGTATATTTTGTTTTATTTAAATAAGACCCATACACACATACCCAATAAAGTAATGAATCATAAAGACAAACACAATATGTTTACCACTAATCAGTAGCATTTTAACACAATATGGGAGTCAAGTACTTACCACGCTTGATTACAAATAATGACTTCAATAAGTCTAAGTGTTTTGTTTTGTTTTAAGCAAGACAATTAAAATTGCCGACATCGGGTAGGAACTTGGGCATAATGCATGAACAGTATACCTACCATCAAAAAAGATGGAATGATTTTGTCATTACATTTTCCCCCCGGGGGCATGTAACCTTGGTGAAATCTCCACCTTGGTGTTATTGCAATCCCGGAGAACAGAGGTGCTACCTTTACCAATAGTCTGTCGGGACTATAAATTGGTGATGATCAGATGTATCCTGGGCGTTTCCTTGGAATGACTTGACATGGGATCTAACCAGAGCACCAGATAATCTAGTACTGTGGATGGCCAGTTGACCGCAGGGCTTGTTCTGGATGGTCATTTCGTTGAGGTTACTTTGGGATCCACGTAGTGGCTGTGGTTTAATACCAAAATCGTGAGGAGAGAATGTTGGTTTAAGGACTGATATATCCTTGGATTGTTCTCTCTTCGAACAGGTCTGTGTACAAAGTAGCTGGATTCCTGAACCCGATCGGTATATGCTGGGGAATTGTCAGTATTCAATGGTTGCCTGTCATCCCGTAGAGTGATCTTTATGATCATGGGAACGGAACTGATGCAATAAATTGGTGAACGATCAGGAAAGTCTCCATATGTTTTAGTTTAGTACTGATTTAGTATGCCTTTTACGCTCCGGTGCTGTTGCCATCTCAATATTACCGGGTGATAAAAGAGGGATCCTGATCCATTTTGTTGGGAGTTGTCACCCCTTTCTATTGACTTTAGACCAGTGATTGCTTTTTCCTTGTCGGCGTGTGCATTAGGCTTGAGTCTATGCTGCCTGTCATTCTGCAACGGGGCAAGAGATTAGATAGCTCGAGTACTTCAGCAAAGTGCTTGTACATGGACCGGCTTCAGGGGGCGATGGTATACCATTGTCAAGTCTATCCAGTGGATGAAAAAGACCTCCGTGAAATAAGGCCGTCAAGGCGGGTATTCACGTTAAGTACTCGACATTCGTGTCATTCCGTTTATAACAAATCGAAATATTGATCATAGACCCACAAAAGTATATATACATACATTGAGTCCTTAATAAATTCTAAGATCTATCCATGTCTGCCGCCTGTCTGTCTGTCCGTAGAGAGTAGAGTCCGAGTCCCCCATTCAAATGGCCTCCCGAAAACCAGTTTTAATTGGAGTAAATATTTTATCTTAACTGCAGATGATAACTTATTTTATTTGCAGATTAAATGATAATTTGAGGTAGAAAAAATGGGGTAAAGAGTGAAAAATTTAAACAAAATATTAACACCGAAATATAGTATTCCCTGAACGGAACAGAAAGAACTCTTATTTTTATTAAATAAGAATGCACAAGAAGCTAAAATAAAATTTGAGGGTAAAACTGGCAGCACTTCAACTACGGCACAGCATAAGCCACATGAGTCACACTTTACTTAACGAAAATCCAAAATAAACCGACTGTTATGGATTTTTGCCACTACTATTTATACCAGGACATCGTCTTCCGTTGTAGTGTAGCATACCAGAGTCTCTGCTGGGAATCGAACCCACAATCCCCAGACTGACAGGCTAGCCTTCCAGGTACCCTATGATAATAATTAATAATAATTTGACCCTTTGGCCAATATTCGGAACTACAGAAAATGTATTTCCATCAAAATTAAGTCACTCTTCAAAAACAACAACTTAAAGTTCCTTTTATCAATTATAAAATAAAATTTTATATACCGATTTTCTCAGATATATTTTTCAACTTAAACGAAAAAAATGAAAAAAAAAAGATCTTGGAAATGAAAGATAAAAGAAAGGACTTTAATAATTATCATAAAAAGATTACCCAAAACAATCGGAGAATACGTGGAACATGGATGTTTGGTACAACTTCTTAAATCTTTACGATCACCAACTTTATATAAGCTTTTAAAAAAGTTCGACCTCTTTCCAATATGAAACTTTAAGAAGCTCTTAAGCGTTGAACAATTTTTTCATGCTAATTTTAAGGTACTTTAAAACAAAATTCTACTAAGCTCTATTTTGGTGTATTCAGAGACTTTTAGTAAAATTTCACGGAGAATATTTTTGCGGAACATTTTAACCCCTTAAATCCCTGTTTTAATGGTGTTTTTGCTCTTTTCTAAAATAATTACAAAAAAGACCCACACCTCGAGGTCTTAGAGGGTTAACATGTTCTACAAAAATTTTCTCCGTAATATTTTCATAAATTTACTGAACAAATTTTATACATTAAATGTAAGGATCATATGGTTTCGATTAACAATAAGAATGTGTCAGAGTGGGAAAACTTTAACACCCCCTCAAATGAAATTCTGATGTAAACTTTCAAAACGCCGATACACGTGTCTTGTTTTTTTGTCTCCTTTATCAAAATTTATAGGTCGGACCTTGTAATTAAAAAAAAGAAAAAATTTATTTTGTTGTATAGTGTAATCATTTATAACTTTAATATTGCTTTATTTAATTAATGACTCAAATTTAGGTTTTCGATAAAAAAAAAAATAAAAATATTTTTTGGACACATTTTCCAAACTCTTTTCTAGGAAATGAATAAATTAAACTTCAAATTCAGTACAACTAACTTTTATATTTATTAATACGAATTTTTGACAATCTAATAACCATATAAAGTGTCACCAAAAGGTGAATTGACATTTTGATATAGATTTATTACTATTAAAAATGTTAATAATTTGTAATGATATATGGAATAATAGTTATCAAAAATATAATTTTTTCAATTCGTGGATATTGCTAAATTCAATATCTTTCATCTTGTACATTCAGGTTCACATTGAAATTTCCAAGAGTTTAGAAATTGATGTTAAAAATTTCCTGTAAACGAAAACAAGTAAGCAGTTTTTACATAAAAAAAACATAAACGTTGCAAAGTTTTCCTCCAAAAGTAGAACTGTTAAAATAAGAAAAAAACTTATTTGACAACACCATTTCCAATTTTATTTTATTCATCGTAAATTTTATTTTCAAAAATCACCAGTTATATTTTGAACATTTTTAGAATTATAGAAACTTGTAATTATTAATATTTATTATTGCACAAATTGCAATTTGATAATTTTTAGAGTTATAGAAATTTGTAATTATATAGATTCTTTATTGTACAAATTGCACATTTTTCTACTATAGAAATTTACAAAAAAAAATCTGAAATTTGTAATTATGTATATTGTAAATGACAAAAAAATGGAGGATTTCGTGTCAAGTAAAGCAGATTTTGAAACCAATGTCTTCCGATTGAACCAATGTTAGTACCATTGATAATACTTTAGACAGAATTGTTCAACAAGATCGGTTAAAAACCTTCATTAAGCGATTTATGAAACGATTCTAATACGTTATAGATATATGATTAGAAAGTTCTGAAATATAATTGGAGATGGTGTATGTAAGAAAGTTGGCCAAATTAAGAGGGGAGGAGAGACAGAAATAGAGAGGTGATAGAGAAATTAAACGGTGTATGAATTAAATGCTTGAGTGTTCATACAACTAGTTTTCTTATTCTTACATTTATATATATATTTTTTTAAATTATCCAATGTTTCGAGCATGACTTTGGCCATTCAAGCATACTGGGGTTTCATTTTTTTCAGAACTGAAACTACAAAAAGTACAAAAACCAAAATAGTAGAAAAAAGAACATTTACACAACGTGACTGTGATGATGATGTTTAACGGGGCGATACTGTTAAAGCTTGTTCGTTTGCTACGCATAACAAAAGTTACAAGCCTCAACAAGCTCTTACTTGCTTTCTTTATTGTAATTTCGTACTTTTTGTTGTAGTTGTTGTTGCTTTTTATTTTTGTTTTCTTACGAAAACCCCTTGGGGAAATTATTTTAAAATAGATGAGGTGTTTTTCCTAACAGGCTGCAGTTCTAGTTTGCAATAGTGTTCGTAAGTGTGTATGTGAGAGCAATTCAGTCAGTAAGTACGAATAATTGTAGCACACGGATGGATGGATGAGTGGATAGATGGATGGACGAATGGAATGAGGTGGTGCACAAAATTGTTTAAATTATTTTCTTACTTTTCATTTGTTTTTTATTTTTCTTTGCGATTTTTGGCTGAAAACAAAACCAAATATTTTTGTTAATGTCAAGTACTCACAAGGCTGCCGGAATGAAGGACACAATACAATATTCACTATACTAGTGTTTGTTGTAATTGTGGCAGTGTATTTTCAAACTAAACTGACAATGAATAAAATACTTTTAAAAATGTTTTCACCCTATAATAGGTTGTTATAGAAAATATCTCGTACAGGCAATACAATTTTCCCAGCGTGAAACTGTCAATGTTTCAACAACAAAACAGGTTGGATGATGTATTCAGAAAATAAAATCTGAAGTCTTATCTTGACTATTCTATGTGTATTGAAACAATATTATTTTTTCAATCTCTGCTGAAAAAGTTAGTAATAAACGTTCACTATATAAATGTCTTAATAAAGTACCACACAAAATATATAGGTATAAATATATGTCTACCATGTATTCAGTGAATTTCTCGTCATCTTGTTGAAGAATGTGTGGCGATTACATTCTGATTAATATGAAGTTTACATCCATTTTGATATATTAATGAACTCCATAAGATGTTTTGTTTGAATATTCGACAATTCGGATTGGCCGATACAAGCATGCGAATTCGATTTTCTGCCAAGGCAGGACAATCACAGAGAAGATGAGATATAGTTTCATTTTTAACACTTCTATAGAAATCTTTGAAGGCTATTGCGTCTAGTATGGTTACCAAATTTACAGTGACCAGTAACAATCAAAATCAACCTAACTAGGGCTTTGGAGACCAAGGAGATATTTAGATATGCAATGACCCATATGTGGTCACAGCGTTCTAACTATTGAGCACAAAAAGTGAAATATCACAAAACTGGTATATCTTTAGTCCGCTAAGCATGGTGCCAGCTTCTGAAAAAGTTTCAGAAATATTATTGCCATACGAATTCCCGTCCGGAATTCGTGGACAATTCTAGATGTGGAAAACACACCAATTAGGGATTTAATAAAAGTCATCATTGAGTCGCAAAGAGATTTTCTCACCAAATTCCTCTTTGAATATGCCACCACTAACTCCGTTCGTAATACTGGAATTGTATCATTAGAGATGATGACGAATCAACAACTCGGCATAACATGAGTGATCTTAGCAATATTTCCAATTGCCAGTTAAACTTAAACTGAACGCAGTCGTCATATCCAATTGACTGCCTTGAAGGTCTAACGACTGTCACTTGAGCATAATAAACAACACCTTTGAGGGAGTTGTTATAAGAGCTCCGGTAATAAGCAGCACTGTAAATATCATGACCTTTTCAAGTTTTTGCTTAAGTAAAACATATCAAGCGCCTGTCACAAGACAACAACCCCCCCTGAGAGAAATAATACGTTCATTTCTTCTGGAGATTCCCGTGTATACATAGAAACAATATTTTAGATTCTCCTCAAACCTCAGATTTATTGAGATTATATTCATGAGGAACATTCGATTCGATTTGAAGATGTCTTTTGGATTCTTTGGGGAGATTTTTTGTGACGATTTCGAGGATAATAGACGTCTCTCACTTACATTACCTAAGAGAACAGCTAACAATATTTTGCAAAAATGAAGCTTAATTATTTAAAATGCACGTAAGTACATTATAGCCACCTAAAAGTTTCTTCGGATTTTCTTGAGCACTTAACAGATTTTTCGTTCGTTCAGCTTAAGCTGTATATTATATAGTTCGGCCTTAAAGCTTTATCTCACAGTCGACTTCTACTTTACATATTTTATTTGCATTTATTTATTTTTATATTTCGTTCTTCGAAAAGATCAATTTCACTTGTTTTACTTACTTGAGCGTTTAAAGTCCTTGTGTTACAAACCAATTAGTGTTTAAGTTTTGTAGACATTTAAATGTTCCTTTTCGTGGTGGTTGTTTGAGTTTGTATGCGTAGAAGTGGGTGAGTGTATGTTACGCCATGTTGAATGCGTCTAATTTGAATTTTAACGTGTTGTTTTATGTTGTTGTTACTGTTTTGTTTTTGATTATTTCCTTTGTTTTTTTCTTATTTTTCTTGTTGTTGCTTCCTTTTGTTGTCATTGTTGAAGGAAAATTGCGTTGCACGCATTAATTTATTTCGTTACTTTTTCCAAAGATTTTAGAGTCCTTTAGTTTAATACTAAAAAAACATATCTAAAGTTTTTGTTTGTATTTTGTATTTTTCTTCTTTTTAACAATATAAAATTTATATAGAATTCCTTGCTGTTGTTGTTTAAGTTATTTTTGTTGTGTGTATTTTGAGGCTTCAACTAGAACATAAATCTTTTACGCTTTGTTTCCTCTTTTCTGTTTACTTGGACATTGGGAATTTTATTTCTTTGATAACACAGACTGCCACATTAAACGAGGTGTACATTATATGTACATCAGTAGTTGCAAATGTTGTTGTTGTTATTTGTGGCAGCAGCAGCAGCATCAGTAGTAGTCATTGTATTAGTAGAGTTCTTAACAATTCTTATCAAGAATTATTTGAATTTTAATTTGTCTTAAAACAAAACATAAAAAACAGCAAAATAATATAACAAGAAGGAAAGAAACATCGACATGGGCCAGCGGGCAACTTATTCCTGAATAAACGATGGTCGGAATTGTGCTAGTAAGTGTTGTTGGGTCTGTGAGCAAATTATTGTACAAATGAATGAATGTATTTACATAAAAACTAATTTGTAACTAATCAGTGTATGGAGTATTTAAGTTTACGCAACTTTGATACTTATCGCCATCAAAGTCTAACAACAAGTACAAATAGTAATAGAAATAAATACATATATACTTAAACAAATACGCGTACAGACACCAACAAAAAATCTGTTAGAATAGATGTAAAGTTTGCTTTATATTCTAATGTTAATCTAACAATGTTGGCCATTTATATATTAATGCGTACAAAGTTTATAATACAGATACATATATATCTAATTGTTGTAATACAAATTTAGTTTGTGTTATACACATACATACATATATTCTAGTTGTCAAATGCACATGTGAACAGAAAAATAGTTGATAATAATTATTAACTGAATACATACTTACAATTTCCATTTTCTTTAATCAATTATTAAACAATTTTAAATAAAAAAACGTACATAGAACAACTGTTATTTTTGTCCTCTGTATGTTGGCTCCAGTTGGTTATACCAAGTGCATTTCAAGCGTTTTTACCAGGTCACACCAATGGTGTTTTGATCTTCTGTTTTTCATACGCAACGTGTCGCGTATACATTGCCAGCGAAAGCTCATTCGATTTTTTTATTGTCCACGTTTCGGGCCATACATAAGGATAGGCAAAATAAGTGATTTGTATACACTAAGTCCAAAATAGCACCTACATATCTGTAACAAGTATTCTGCATATGATATCCAAACTGACGTCATTGTTGCTGTTAATCGCGGCTACTCTATATTTAAGTAATATGGTGGTCCAAATTTTTGAAATCGTCGCTCAGTATAAAACGGTTCTAAAAAGTTTGCTTCTATATCTACAGGACTTTCTATATTCTTCGACGTCATAATGCAAAGCTGGACGGAATACCAAGTTCAGATGTAGCAACGCAGAATTTTTCTCTTATTTAGCTTTATAAACGACATATAGGTGGTCCATGTTTAAAAACATATTGGTTCTTAGCTATCAGATCGTCAGTATATATTTTACGTTGCTCACGATTACATAGTACTTTATAGGTAATAGAAGGAAGACTTATTCCTCAAAAGTTACGGCTGATAGAGCGCAAAACAGGTTTATTTATCAGGCATGCATAGTATCAACTCTTCGCATCTGGTTTTAAATAGGTTTACGGGAAATCCATCAATTCCCAAGGATTTTCTTCTACACCAAGCGCCTACTATTATCATGATCTGAGCATTCACAAATTTAATAAGCCATCTTTCATTTACGGAGGTCTCGTCATGAGAGGTAAGATTACCGACTGTAAGTACAAAATCATTTTCTTTCCTCTTGGAGCAGTTCTTTTGGGGTTCACTTGGTACCTGTGGTTTAAACCCAAATTCGTGGAAATACACTGTCGTATGCTGATACTGATGCATGGTAAATTATATAATTCTGAATAAATTCCGTACTATTGATATCTCTTAATGAAGTGATTTTGTGTAAATGAGTTCATCAGTCTAGTCGATCGTTTTCTAAATACGAAACAGTATCAGCATCATCTCAAGTATTGACACGGTGAGCCGACTTGAACTGATTTCTTCAGGGACTGTTAAACTGCTGTTGTTCCATTTTTTCAATGTCACTTGATAACAAGTTACAAATTTTTAAATGCATATTATTTATGAAAATACAAATTACGTTCACTACTATTTCTGTGACCACATGTGTTTACACATAGACGTTATATTAAATTAAATTTACTTTGTATATTTTAGTTGTCAGTAAATAGAAATACAGGAGTAGTAGAATAAATATTTTCTATGTCCAGCTGCTTTCACACAGTCTTAGGTGGCTTATACAAATTGACTATTTGTTAAATACTAGCTGCTAACTAGAGCAGTTTAAAGTTATTATTGTTATAGTTGAAGAAACTCAATAAGTAGAGAATTTATTTGTTATTTTTGTTTCTTATTTTCTAAATTTAATGGGCTATTATCGTTACGCTATTTATAAGAAAAATTAAAACTTAAAAAAAAGAAATTAAACACATTATATTGTTGCATTAAAGGGTTTCGATAATTTTATTCTTGATATAAGAAAAAATTTAATTTTTTGTACTTTTCATATTTCATTTGGAAATTTCGAAATTCGGAACTAAGTAATTTAACAGAGGTATATTTATAGAAGTAATTAATTAGTAATTAAGATATTTAAAAATTATACTCATACTTAAACATATACATATATACTTACGTATGTAACACAAATTCTCACATATGCATTTCCAATTCAAAAGCGAAAAAATTGATGTTTATTGAAATCGGTCTGTGATTTCTTTTCATCCTTATTCAAAATCCCTTCGAAATATCACTATTTACACATAATTATGCAACAATTATGATCAAATTTAGCACGGATCCGTTCTGTGTACTCGGAAATTATTCTGTAAAGATTGGTGAAAATCAGATAACATTTAACCCCATATAAAGTTCACTTTAGAAATTCATTTTAAAGATCATAAATGGCTTAAAAACATTAATTTCGTAATGAAAATTGGCATGAACGTATTTTATATAAATCCTAATCATATTACAACATTTCGTTTTAATACAATATTTTTAATTATCAATGAAATATGGGTTTTTCGAAAAATGATCTTACATTACAAATATGACGAAGTGTGCGACGAATTTTATGCCAGTATCTTACATAACTTACAAAAGTATGTCCTGTATTTAGAAACTTTTAGTTAGAATTTTTACTGATAACTTCTTACGATGTTCACCAATTTATATGATTTTCAATACCGATCGGCTTACGGCAAACGGTTGATCCTGGAATAATGAAATTTTGACAATAGATAACATTTTGGATTAAGAGGGATATTTATATATTTGGAGGAAAAAAGGGCTACAACAGGTTTTCTTGATTATTTTACACAATATAAGTAATAATTTTAATTGCATATACTTCTACTCTTAAAATGAACAAATGAGAGTATTGTACTTTTTCGAAATTCGTACTTTTAAGGGGTAAACATGTACATACTTATAACGAAGGTGATTTTGTTACTTTTTGGGGTCTTTATAACTTTTTAACTAATAAATATAATAAAAATTTTTGTAAATATTTTGGACACATTATTAAAAAGACACCTGTTTTGTACTTTTTAAAATTCAATCCTTTTCGGGTGTAAAAGGGAGAAGGGAAATTGCATTTTTGATACTTTTTTACCATATTAGAAAATCTTTTTGAATTTTTGACATATTCTTATTAATTATATGTACATACCTCGTATACGGTCTAAGTCTGTAATATTTATTTTAATAAAATATTTGGAAAAAAGTATCAGAATGGGAAAAACGGGAAATTAAATTCTATTCAAACTCATTGAGCCAATGAAAAAGTATATTCATAGGCGCAATGGTATTCTTTTTTATTAGAAATTTCTTCAAAGGTAGAATTTATTCCACTATTTCATCATTCCATTTGGATCATTGGAATTTTCACAATTTTTATGGAGAAACAACTATATTAACTCTGTACGACTCTGATTGTATAATTAATCTAAAACGAAAATGTTTGGTACTTTTTGAAATAGCAACATAAAATTTAACATGACTGATGAGAATCCATAAGAGGTGACTCTTCTACTTTTTCGTTATTTAAGTGTTACTTTTTGTATGATCTCTAATATAACGACAAAATACAAAATTGAATGTAGTTCATTGCTCCAACCTCCTCTATATGAAGGAACATTTCACTCTCCAATAAATTTTAAGAATGAAAAAAGTAAATAAAACAATTTCTTTTTAATGATTAAAAACAATTTTAAAACTATTTATTGGAAGATATAAAGGTTTGTTTTCTTTACACATAATTATTATAAGTCAATACACAAAATAATTATTGAAATTGTATTTTTAACTATTTTTATTTGTTTAATTTTCATTTCATTCATACTCTGGGTAATAAAAATACAAAAAAAAATTAAATAATATTTAAGTAAAAAAAAAACATGATTTCATACAAAACTTATAACAATTATGCATCTGAAGATCATAATTTAACAATTAACACAAGTCTTCTTCATTATCATAATATCAATATCATGAAAATTATAAGTATTTATTATTATTAATATATAAGGTTAAAGTAAATGAGTAAATTTTGAAGCCTTTACCACCAATTGAAATTTTAGAAATTCAATAAAGAACAATTTGTTTTTGGAAGACGTAGAAATGCCGGAAAAAAAGAAAAATTTGAATTTTTTCTTTTGAATTTGTAAAATGAATTCGAGAATTGTATGAGAATTTTCGAAATACTGTGTAGTGGTTTGGGTTTAAATAAATTGTAAACTATTATTGGTTTCATGTTTGTTTTTTTAATTTTTTTCATGTATGTCTATATTGGCTTTGCCATATTCTTAATTTTTTTATTATTTTTTTTTTGTTTAAATTTATTTTTGGTTTCGTATTTGCTAAAAACTAAAGATATTTTTTTTTTGAGTTGAAAAAAATTAATTTAATTATAAATTACAAAATTATATTTAAAAGAAACTTAATTGTTAAAGAAAATTATTCGTTGTTAAACTATTTTTTCTCCTTATTTATTTTGTTTTAGTTTTATGTATTAATGAGTTAGTATTTGTTTTATAATTATTTTATTTATTTTGTTTTATATTCTTATAAACTCTAACTAAATAAAATTAAATTGTTTTTGTTTCTCTTACAATGAAAATTTCGTATTGATTAGCTGCCATAAATGGTTTAAACGAAATAAAATTGTATTGAAATCAAATACGAAAAACTTGATTTATAATTACATTAAATTAGATTAATTAAGTCGTATTGTATTGTATTGTATTAATTATACAGTTGTGGGCACAAAAATAAAGGTGTATCTTAAAAATTACATAAAATTAATACTAAAAAATTTTTATTAAATTTGACTATAAATCAGTACATGTCTTTATATATTTAATACATCTTTATTTTTTGTTGTTTTTCTTAATGTTTTTTTTATTATTTTTTGGCAGAATATTGTACAGTTTATTGATTCTGCAGTACTGTTATTATTTTGTTCACAATTGTACCAGCAGACTGTACTTGGGGTGGTAGTAAGTAGTAATTTTATGCTTTTTGTTGAGTTGAGTTTAAGGGCATGAACATATGTACATATGTATGTAGTACGTACGGACCACTTGTACTGCTAAATTCATCTTAACTTCTCTAAGAGTAGTACTTGTTTAATGCATGTTTTTGTTGCTGTTGTAGTATAACTAATAATATATATGTTTTTGTTGTTTTGTATCCTTAATGAGTATTTTGAAAACATTCATACATGTATGTTTTTCTCTTGTTCTTATTGTAGTTCTTTGTTTGTTTGTTTGCTAGATGCCTCATTTCAATAGCGGGGTAATGACGTGTTATTGACTGGCTGTGATGTTTCAGTAATTACCGTTAACAGAGCCCCTTGTGAGGCATCCTACAGCTATACGAGATGACCATCGGCATCAGTAAAAGCTACAGCAGCCCCCGAAGTATTGAAGGTTGTCAGACTGTGTGGATTTGTGGGATCATATGCTGCACTGGCGGTCATCAGCAAATTATTACTAATGCCGGCTGAATTTGGTATATTTAGAACTTGCAAACTTCCAGGCGGTCCTGACATGGCCAACAAACCGGTATTTATCAGTGTCGGTGGCTGCTGTTGATGCTGATGCTTATTGCGATTGGGATCCTTTAATATACTTTGTGGCTGTTTGGGTGTCGATGTTGGCACTGACATCAGACTTCCGTTGCCCAAACTTGAAGTTGTTGTTAGTGTTGACGAGGTAGATGATATATTGAGAGGATGTAAATCATGCAGTAATTGTACTCCTCCCATATTTGTTGTTGTATGATGTGTTACATCGGGCGGTGGCACTTGTGAGACACCTTTTAGTATTCCGCGCCTTAAAGTGCCCGCACCACCATTGCCCATCGGCTGAGCCGTCAAAATTGTACCGCTTATCATAGAGGCTTGTGAGACCGGTTGCAGATGGGCCATTGACATAGGTTGAGTAAAATCGATTTGTGTGGGATAATCCTGGAATTATACAAATAGAAGAAAATTCGATTAGTTGAATATCAAAATGTTTATATAAAGTAATGTTAAAATTTTGGATTTAATTAATATAAACATTTAATAATTATATAAAAATTAAAATTTGATTTGATTTTCTGTAGTTGCCGTTATTAAAGGGTTAACAATTCGTTCTTAATCTCTTTTAAAACTATCTTTATTGTCTTTATCTCTTTTTATGCTTCTTTTAAAAAATTCACCGACAGTTTAATGGGAAAAGTTTTGCCATACAGTAGAGCTTTTAAAGGATAAACTCAAAATAAGTTGAGGGAGAAAATCTTGAATATCATATTAAGTTTTCTTACTTTCTCTTCAAGTTCTAAATATCTATGTTATAGTTTTGTTCATCTTCGTCAGGTTTGAACTTGATGGTGAAGTTGATGTTTTTGTTATTTTGTATTTTTGCGAATTTTTTTCTTGTATTTTCTTCCGATAGACGAAGATTTGCGTTGAGGTTGGTTTAGATTTAAGGATACAAACATTTCGTTTGTCATGTGCTTTGGTCATATTTTAAACAAATAAGTAGTATAATAAAATAGAAGATGGAGTTGAAAATGTTAATAGAATTATTATAATAACATTTTCATGTTAGATACAATTAAATTTGAATATTTAATTTTTGGACATTTTTGATAGCTTGTTGTTTTAAACTGCTGATTAAATTTTTAAAACTGTCAATTAAATTTAAAAATGTATTAAACGACTGTGAAATTAATATTAAATTTAAACAAAAATTTATCATAACAATTTTCTTAAATATTTTATTATAATTGTATAGTTTAAATTTTGCAACATTGATGATTTAATTTAATTTTAATCTCTCTTTTTGTTTTTTTAATACACTCTTCTGTTTTAATTGTTCGTTTTTATCAATAAATTTTGCAGAAAAATTTCTCAATTTTGTGTAACGCTTATGAATGGATTTAAATTTAATTATTTTTATTTTTAACAACAATTTATTAACATTTTTATTAACGCGCCCTGGTGCCAGTCATTTTATTTTATTTTTGTTTAAGTGTACGGCAACCAAAGTAAGTGTTTCCTATCGCAAAAAATCCCAATAGTTTTAAAAATATTAAATATATATAAACGTGCCTCTGCCTGTCAGACTGGAGCTCCTCGGATGAGGTCTTGGATTCGATTTCTATCAAAGATGTATTTCTTGGAATTTTATGTGCCATATTATCATCATTTCAAACTTACTAACTAGCTAATGAATACTAAATGTTGACATGAATCATGTATGTGCTTTTAAAAAACAATTAGTTATTTTATACGTTCTTGGTAATCAAGTATTAAAAGAATTGTCACTTCTGTGGCTCCTTAATACTAAATTGTAGTCACTGCGTTTACTTTTTGGAATGTACCTGGAGACAGAATACATTTCAATTTTTAAAGGGCGTAAAGTTTGATTGTAATCTGTAGATGATTCATATTCCTAAAATTGGATAACATTGTTAATTTGCGCAGGTCATTTTAAACCGCAGGGCTGTGTATTTTACTTGGGGTCATATACAAACGCAATTGTGTGTAAATATTTGTGATTATTTTTATTTGGAAAAATTCATACAGCCGGTACAAATGACCATTGGCAGAAATTACAATTTATATAAAATAACGAGTTAAAAAATAAAAACAATGACTTATACATTTTAAAGAATTACACTCAAAGAAGATATGTGTCATATTTCTTCTATTAACTAAAAAGTATGTCAATAAGCCAGTTACAATTCTAAAAAATTGGCCAATATTATCCATAACTCACCTAGACTGATATGGAAAATATGTATTATAAATAAAATGCACAAATTGATACACATATGTATATTTTGTAGTTTTTTTGAAAACCAAACTTAGTTTGACGTTAACCAATTACCTGCAACTTTTCTAAATCTGTTGCTAGATTTTTGAAATACATAATAATAAAAAAAACTAAAATCTGTTGTTGACATGTTTGTCAATTCAATTATTTTCCTTTTTAAAAAATGTTGCAACACGCATATGTAAGTATAACAAGCAGCAATCACCGCAACAGCAATAACAACAACAAAGTATAGATGAACTAAATTCCATTTATATTTTCCAACCATCAACCAACAACTAGTTAATAAAACGAGACACCTCAAAACCCTTAAAGTATTTATTTGTCAATTTGTCAACAGAAAATTTTGTTGATGTTATTTTTTTTTTATGAGTGTATTTATGAACAGTAGTTGTCTATTACTCAAACACACACATGTGTAGACTAAAAAACGCTGACTCTCTCAAACAAACAAACATTTAAACCTGTAATCCTCATGAGCTGGAAAATTTAATGCAGTCAAGAGTAAAGTTTCTGATCCAGCCGCCAACAGGCTTATAAATATAAAGTTGATAACAACAGCAACAATAACAACACTTCAGATTTTCCTCTGTGTGTTTATTCCTCGTTCGTGCATTCTTGTTTTATTTATTCATTTTATTTTTCTATTTTTTTACGAATTTATTTTGTAAATTTCTCATTTATTTTTTTTGCTATGCATACAAATCCATATTGTCAGGTTGCATAAAAATTCCATATGGAATATTTTTAGTTTTATAAAAATGACTTGTGTGAATTTGTTTTATTATTAAAAACTGATAAAACCAAACGACAGCACTGCAGTAGTAAAAATATCTAAAGGAAAAAATATCATACATGTACAATAACTTACTAATCTTGGCAATTAACACTGATTTTAATATGAATTGAGTTGATGTTATTTATATACACACATATATGTATATGCCTTTTTAGTTATATTAATTTGATTAAAGTGATTTCTTATAGAGGAAAGACAGAATGAAGAATTCTTTGTATACATACATATATGTATATGTTTTACATGGTAAAGTAAATATATGTATAAGATTATAGTACATAACATGTGCTACAATCCTTTTCATCACTTTCTGGAATTATGCCAGGACATGTCCAAAAAAATTTGATCAACTGGTAAATACATATGTATGTAGTTCAGTTATAGTTTAGATCAGTTCAGTTCTAGTTCAGTTCTAGTTCAGTTCTAGTTCAGTTCTAGTTCAGTTCTAGTTCAGTTCTAGTTCAGTTCTAGTTCAGTTCTAGTTCAGTTCTAGTTCAGTTCTAGTTCAGTTCTGGTTCAGTTCTAGTTCAGTTCTAGTTCAGTTCTAGTTCAGTTTAAGTTCAGTTCCAGTTCAGTTCTAGTTCAGTTCTAGTTCAGCTCTAGTTCAGTTCTAGTTCTAGTTCAGTTCTAGTTCAGTTCTAGTTCAGTTCTAATTCAGTTCTAGTTCAGTTCTAGTTCAGTTCTAGTTCAGTTCTAGTTCAATTCTAGTTCAGTTCTAGTTCAGTTTTAGTGGAGTTCTAGTACAGTTCTAGTACTAAAACTAAGTCTTTGGAACTTTATTATAGACTTAAGGAGACAAAGTATCTTGGAAGTGATGTTAAGGTTTTACGAAAATGACATTTACCACTAACACTGGTTAGAAAATTCTGAGAAATTACGTTCTGGAAACTGAGTTTCGGAACAGTAAAAAATTATCTTTTTTTTCTTGAAAAGGAGCGAAAAACAGGTCCGATAGTGTATTTTTGCGGATTTGATGTAGTATAGACAAAAGTTAAGTAAGGATTATTCGTATCGCAGCAATAAATAATGTTTAAATCAGTGATAGGCAATAACATTAAATTTGTGCTTAAGTGTAAGTAAAGATGGTTGCTTATATATTTGTTATATCTGAAATATTGTTTAAATCGGGAAAATATATTAGTGCAAGTTACAAAGCAGCTATTTTTTGATATTTATCTCTTAAGAGCTTCCATTGTGATTGTGTAAAATCCGATAAATGTTCGCAACCTGAAACCTTTAAAGCGCTAAAATTAAACGCTATGAGATTAAATAAATTTCTTGGATATGTAGAAAAATTCTAAACTATAATCAATTTAATTGCGCAGCCATATTCACCAACAAATGTATTTGTAGTAAAAAATTGTTTTGGTTTTGTTTTTTCTATATAATTTTTTATTATACTATTGTTGTTTATAGATTTTATTTACACATACATATATATGTATGTGGTCGTATAGAAAGAATGCTTACGGTTAAATGATACTATAGAAATAAACTTTAAATTGTTTGGCGGTATCATTTCACCTATAAACCCCACAGTTCGAGAAGAATTTAATAATTACATTACATTCTTAGTTACAGTATTTAAAATGTTGTATTATTTCCAGATAATTGAGAAGCATTAAAGTATCAATTTATTTCCTATTGCATTATGCTGATACTGGAAAATAACGACAAACATGGCATTTCTAAGAGTTTATAATATAAGTCATATTACCTAAAAATATTAAAAAATGAAACAAATTCACCATTTTCAAAAACTGCTGGGATGTGTTTCCGTATATCCAATCATGTATGTATATGTGCAAATATTCTATCTATACAAACGTATAGATAGATATTTTCATACATATGTGGGTTTATTTGATTTGATTTTATTTTATATAGAAAAATCTGCCATTTAGAGGAAGAAAAATCATTCAGTCAGTCAGTTTATTTGTTGTTTATTCTATTGTCTATTTTATATAGTGTTTAAATCGTCTAACTAGTACCCTTGCTCTACAATACCAAAGATATTCACATGCACATACATACATATGTATGTATAAATGTTAGTATCCATGTATGCTTCACAACCACAACCTCTTATTTTTAACAGATTTTTTTCCTTTTTAATTTTATATGCGAGTATTTTTTATTTATTTATCTGCTATGTTTTTCTTTTTTGTTTGCTGCTGCTACTCATTGATAACTTTAGGATACGTTAGTTGCACGAGCTACAACAATGGTTTTAAGCTTTTAAGGATTTTCGTTTAAAATAAGTAAGTTTGGAATTTGTGTGCTTGTGTTGTTGCTTATTGTTTGTTTGTTTGTTTTCTGTTATTTTTCGAAAGAAATGGGTAGTTTTTAAGACGAATTTTATTTTCTTTAGTTTTTTTTTGATTGAATATAAAGGAAATTAATCCATTAAAAAACGTATTACCGCTTCTCATTGATGAAATGATGCTGTCTATGATGATGATAATAATGACAATGTTAAAGAGACATAAGTACACATATATATGTAGTTACATTAGGGTGATTATTCTTTATTGGAATTTATATTTTAGAACATTATACAACAATCGAATTGTCTTCGAAATGCTTGGTCTGATCGACTGACATTAATGTAGATAAATATTTATAAAAAAGTACTGACCACTCGTTTAAATGATTACTATAGAATATTTTTTCGATTGTTAGAAATACTATCAAAGTTTTCTTTTTCGGTTCTGGTTAAATAAATTTATGTTAAATCTTTTATTTTTGGTTTAATGTTTGTGGGATAGAATTGGTTTTCCTTAAACTTGACTTTTATATAAAAATTATTAAATCCACAAAACAATATGGTTCATATTTAATCAATAAAGTATATGTGTGTTTTTGGGTAAATAAGTATGTATGTATGTAAAAGTATGTGAGTAGTTTTGGACTTAATATTCTAAGAATTTTGGGCTTTAGCAAAAAAATATGAAAAGAAAAACTTTGTTGTGTTTTTTGTTGCTTTAAGATTTTCTTGTTGTTTTTTTTAGTCAAGTTAAGAACATTAAACTAACCACTGTTACCAAAGTCTTAAAAGTTTTCTAGGACTACGACTTCTACTATTCGAACTACATGTTTAACAAACTTCGTTAGTTGGTCTGTTGATACTTCATAAACATAAAATATTTACGTGTATGCTGTATGCCACATACAAATCCTACAATACCTTATTCTACTGCCCACTCTCCCTCTCAAATGCCAATGTTCTGACTATAATATTTACACGCACATATATACATACATAGACTTTGTAAGAGACATGACAAAACTTTTATAATGCCAGAGGTTCTTTAAGTCGTTTCTCTATGTCTTCCATTTTTCCCTAACTTTTTTTATTTTTTTGGTTATACTTTTGCTTGCCATGTTGCTTTTTATTTTATTGGTCGAAAAACAGTTGAAGTTTTAAATGGGGACAAACGAAAAGGAGTTGAAAGTTTAGTTAAACTTGTAACAAATTGTTTTAAAGTCATTTTCCTACCAGTTGGTATCATTTAAATTGAAAATAAAAAGGTTTTAGTTTAGTTTGCCAAATGTCATACAATTTTTCTGTTGTTTTATGTAAAAATTGTTAGTGTGTGGGTTATTTTATGTAAATTTTTGTTTTGTTTCATATGTGCGTATAGGTAAGTATACATGTATGTATGTTAGTGTGTGCTAAACTGCATTTGGTGTTTCAAAGTGCAAGGTAAACAAATAGAACATAAATGTACAATTTTTATTTTTGTTGCAAAGAGAAATGGTAAAAAAATCTAACCGAAAAAAGTTTTCTAGTTTATTTACTTTTGCCATGAACTATTAACTAAAAATTGGATAGAGAAAGCATTACAAGAAAATATGTATGAAAACATCGAATATCTAAATCATAAGTTGTATAAAAAGGATTTTTTAACCTAGAGTTTTATCAAGTGACATATAAAGTAAGAAACCTATCACCCAAAATAAGTGAGATAACAAAAATAAAAGATTTTTATATTTCCCAATTATTTAACCAATTTTTCATATATACCAAAAAATAGATCTAAGGCTAAATTTATGGAAACAATACTTTTTTTAACAAATATTCTGTAAATTATTTAAACTTTTTTTAACTTTTGCAGAATGTAAATACATAGTGGTGAAGTTCTTTTTGTGGGTCAACACGTGCGGCATGTTTTACAAGACCACTTTACTAAACCATTAATTATATTTTAAGGTTTTTAAGTTAAACTGTGTGCATTTTTTTTGTATTTTTTTAATAAATTTTATGTGAAAATATACACAAAAAATATTATACCCTAAAAGTACTGGTAGTAGTTTTATACTTATGTATGTATTTATGAACTCATTTATACATTTTTATAGAAATTTTATATACATATATAAGTATGCATGTATATGTGTTGGTTTTTAAAATAAATTTTTGTTTATTTCGGTTTTGTTCACTTGACTTTTATGGCTAGAAAATTGACCACAAAAACTAAAAATATACAAACTTTTATTTATATGTATGTATTTACATTCATCCATTTAAATAAACATTTAGTTTTCCATTTTTGACATTGTATTTATACCATAAATTACTATTGCGAAGAGCTTATTATATGTTTGTGCTAAAGTTTGTTACATATTGGTAAGACATCTAATTTTTACGTTGCTCATAAAGTCAAATTGGTAATATTTGAGACAATTTATTTCTAATTCCTGCTATGTCACCTTTTAGTCTAATATGTTGACTTTGAAACAAAGGTATGATCTTAGCCATATCAGATTTCTTCGTCGAGATAACCTTAACTAAAGCTTAACTAAACCAGCGATACACTAAAACTATTTTAAATAATTTGGAGAAAATGGCTGGACTAGTAATAGGAGGCGTGGCACCTCGAATATGAGTTAAAGACAAAAATTTATATATCTTGGAAACTGTTGGAGCTATAATTTTCAAATAAACGAACGACTTTGACATCCTTGTAAATATTTGGATAATAAATTAGTGGTTAAGTAAAAGAGGGTGTGATTGCCAATAAGGGCGTGGCACCTTCAATATGAATGTAATACTAAAGTGAATACAAAATTGAACACATTTTTAATAGTATTATCTTAAGGTTAGCGAAGCTCATGGAGTTGTTTCAAAATCTCTATGATTTACTGAAATATTATCAGTTAAAGTTTTTCTCCAAAATGTGTGTGTGGTATTACAAGATCGTGTTGGTTCGACAATATGTGTATGTCATATGACTTAGTAAAATTTCAAATTTTTATTAGTATTCTTAAAAGAATTATACCCTGTAGTTGTTATATTTAAAAACTTTAATGTTTTCAAGTGCGTATATTATATTTTTATGAAAATTCTTGAATATAATAATTGGCAATCTATTATTTTAAAATCAATGAATATGAAATTAAAATTTACAGTTATAAAAAGGGATGTACCCCTACATACCCATTCTCCTAAAGATAAAAAATATCATATATTGTGAAAATAAATAAAAAATATCCTTGAAATAAAACTTTTTTTAAATAAAAAGTAAGAATAACTTACTTTTTCTAAATTTTTGTGAAAATAAAAGTTCTAGGAAAATGCTATGTGAACTGTGGAAAAAATAAATTAAAGTAGTAGTTAAATAAAAACATATTCTTATAAAAACATACACAACAAATATGAAATAACATAAAAAATTAACACATATGTATGTTTAATGTTTTTAATGTTTTATTACAGTAGCAAGCATAAAAACGCTATTTTTCTATTGTAAGATAATTCATTGTAAAGGACTCAGAATAAAGTATTCTTATCACACTGTGCTTTAGTGACACGGCTTAACAAAATCCATATGTGACTCACCTGTGCCTACCGCCCATTATGATATTTTTTCTTAGAATTTGTCATACAAAAACGACTCTAATAAATAACCAAAATTAATTACAAGATATAAACTAATACTGTTTTTTTTTCGCATTCAATAAATTATTTATTCTTTATGTTGTAAATAATTAAATTAATTTACTGTGTGAAGCAATAAAAATTAATCTTTGTTATAGTTATTACCCTAAGATGTGTATTATTTTACGTTTACAATTACAGCAATAAAATCATATCTTAAGAGAGAGAGAGAGTTCTGGTCATACAAATGTGTGTTTCTATGTACCACACGCTTATATAACATTTTTTAGACCCACTTTTATCTGTTCAAATGTGCACAAGTCCTGTCCTTGAAAAATTACTCTTTAGTTACTTCGTTACCAATCGAAGCGACTATCATCAAAATTGTTTAATTTTAATTATAACAATTTCGATTACGCGATTTCCTTACACAAATAGAGATTGTTGAATCGAAAAACAATTTTCATGCTCAAGTCTAATGTTAACATTTACATACTTGTACAATATTGTGTTGGTAGTTTATTTTTTTTCTGTTCCTGTTGACTCAGCAACACAATTATGTAGCTGTCATCCTTTCAGTACAGTTAATTACTACTTCCGTATGTTGGATCGATCCACTAGGCAACGTTGTCCTTCGTCTTTATGCTAGTCGAACTTTATTTTCATTGTAATGTGTGTTTATGCATGTATAAGTGAGTATATGTTGACAAAACCCTGCAGTTTAAAGTCATTGTGCCTAAACTAATAAAATTATATAAACGTTAAGATCTGTCATAAGCTGTGTGTAAAGGATAGGCTTTCTGACTGTAAGATTTTATATTTGTAAGTATGAAAAGAAGTAAGAGAGTAAGGTGAAAAATGTTTGCTAATATGACTTAAACCCAATAATTTAATATGATTGAAGTGTGTGATTAATAATTTTAAGCCTTACTCGTCTTAGAAGAAGTCCATTATCTATTATTATAATACTTTTATAGCTTTACTAAAGGTAAACTTACTCTACAATACCTTACTTCTGGTTGCTCGAATAACTAAATTCGAAAATACAGCACAGAGAAAAATGTTACAAGTGACTTCACTCTAGATTACTTCAATAATCTTAAAGTGATGACGATAACATGACACAGATGTGTATATATTGCCGTGTCTGTCTCTAAAACTGTTGGGAAATTAACTTTACTGTACTTTATTTCGCTTTTTACTCTTTCTCAATTGTTGTATTAAAATTGTTCTGATTTCTTTTATAATTTTTTTGTAGTTGTTGCTGTTGAATTTTTGCAACTTTTTTCTTTGGGAACAAGTTGATTAACGTGTGCTCGTTCAAATCATTGCAATCAGATTGGAATCAAAAAACAAAATAGTATAAAAGAAAAAAAAAAATAATTTTTGGCCTCATTGTAGCTCAAAAGTTAAGAGCAGAAGGCCTTTATTGAGTTTAAGTGTGACAAATGAAAGACAATTTTTAAAAGCTGAGATTGATGTGAAAGCAGTGATGGTCATGGTAGGCGGCAAGTCAAAGCCAAAAAAGCTAAAAATGTCTTTCAATAAAAATTACAGGAAATTAAGTAGAAAGTCTACTTTATGCATGTCCTTTAAATACATTCCTGTATGTACATATAAGTATAACATTTATATTAAATTGATTTGTATAAATTTAAAATTTAAGCATAATTTGTTATTTCATTATATAAAGTTTAAAATTCGTTAAATGTAAATTTAAAAGGAGTACATGGGTTTTCTTTTGAAGTATTTCCAGTTTTTGAATATACTATAAATATTCCAATTGAAAGTTATGATTTATGTAACAAGAACTGTACTTCCAAAAACATCTCCTCTCATATGACATTAATAAATTCTTATATCATTTATGTATATTTATGAAATATACACATGTATGTATGTTTTTGTAGGTGAAAGATACACACCATGTAATTAACATCTTAAAATTTTACAAAATAATTAAGTCAATCATGATATAAACATAAGGACACATTAATTGACATCATTATCTCATGGTGAAAAATATGTTAGTTACCTATTGTCAACATTTTACTATTGTTATTAATTGAAAGTACGTTTTGATGAGTGATAAACATACATGTATAATAAGTCTATGTTTTAAGGATTTTTTCTATGACAACAATATACAGACATATTTATTTTAAATTCGTTTATTCTGCGTGCGTCAACAATAATAACACCAGCTGTTAAATTAAATTGCTCTATGATTGCAAAGTTGGAACATAGGATTTAATTTAACTAGCAACAACTGCACATCATCTTTGTTTCTTGTTTGTTAATAGTTTTAAAAGAATTTTATATACATATATGTATATAATTTTTTTTGCAGATCATAGTTATTGGGATTTGTTTGAAAATTTCTTATTAGTTTGCTTTGGAGTTACACCCCGTTTTCATTTTTCTTTGCATTCACTTCACAACGTCAATATTGTTGCTCCTGCAACAACAAAATCTTGGTAATAAACTCGAGCACATCGTTTAAAGTTCAGAGTTGTTTTTCTACAATAAATAGTTGAAAAAGTTGCAATATTAATAAAGTGAGTGAAGAGTGAGCGAGTGAGTGAGTGAGTGAGTGACATAGGCAACACGACAAACACATGGGCTTAAAAGGAAATAAAATGCAACATTTCAAAAGAACATAGACTGCGGCTTTTTGAATGGGTTTCAGTTCAACTCAATTGTTTTAATGCTGCAGCAGCTGTTCCCTGTTAAAGTTGTGTGTACTTAAATAGTATGTACTCGACAGGGTATTAAGTATTTTTGTATATGTGTTTGTTATTTTTTTTAAATCTTTGTATATTGAAAATTTTCCATACAGTGGAGAAAAAAGGTTTAAAGCTATTTTTAAAAAGCAACGGAAATTGTAGTCAGTCACTAATCTGTACATTTATTTACATTTGTTAAATAAACTATGTAGTGAACTGATCCTTAACTAACGATTTTTGAGACCCTAATAACTAAGTTGTGTCAAATTTTTTTTTGTATTATTGACGAGTCTTAAAAATTCACATATTAAATTGATGTTAAAATTTTATTTTTAGCGGCTAGATCCCGAACTTATCAATCTTTTGTAATCTTGTGTAGTATTCAAAGGACCAACTAATGTTTAATATCGGAGTGTAAAAATAATTTATACACAACAGTAAATATATCATTGAAAGTAGTTAACTTGCAACTTACACAAATTTATATAAGAAAATCAAGCATCTATAAATTGTATTTTATTTACATTTATATAACACTCTTTTAATGCCAAATTGTAATAACTCAAAAATTTTAAATTTTAAGTAAAAAACCTTATAGGAAAGAACTGGGGGCTACATTCAGATATGGTGAACATGATTCACTCTTACTTATGTAAGGAATTAGACAAAAGACTTTTTTGTCCAGCATTCGCGAATCAAATACATAAAAATTTTAAACTAAACTTAACTTTTTTTACGAAATTTTATATCATATTATTATTATATAGGACTTCGATTTTACAGATATGATAGAGTTTCCAATAAGAGACGATTATCTTGATCCGATAAACTGATTGAAGGTTGTGCATATACCGTATGGTCCAAGTCGGATGATGACGTGGTAGATGATGCGAAAGCTAAAAGGATATTTATTCGACTTACTATATATTATCGTAGGATTCTTACAGGTCTTAGTGTTGACCACATTATATGCCACTCCTCTAGAATACAAAACCAAATGTTAAAACTATCGATTTCACATATCCTTGGTAATCTCGATTTCACTTCCGAAGAAAAAAATTCGGAAACTTTTCACATAACAGTAGTTAGGTGAAAGCTAAACGAATCTACATTTTTATTACGAAAAATCGCTTATGAGTAAAATAAAATGTCAAAAGCTAAAACTTCTTATATTAGTTTGTTTAAATATAATATTTTTTAATGAAAATAAAATCATTTTAAGTAGTAGAAAATTGGATATAAAATCAACACCATAGAAAAATGCTCCATCATTTTTTTATTATTTTTAAAAATTTGTATATAATTTTGTTCGGGATATTATTTCGATTACGTGTGTTGACAAAATTTTCTTTAATAGTTGTTAAACTGTTTTAAAACTTTGAAACCAAGTAAAAACAGGAACATACAATTTTTAATTTTGTGTGAAATCTCTATTTCATGTGAATTTGAAATATTTTGAAAACCAGAACATACATAATTGCAATTTTAAAACTAATATTCACAAATTTCATTTATTTGTCTAAAATTTATTTTAGTCCAAAAACTTATATTTCGACATATGACATAAATGAATACTAAGTGCACATCGGTGTAAAATGAAATTCTCATCTCCCCTCTCAATTTTTCTTATTACAACGGAAACGGAAGGCGCGGTTGTTTCACTAGCAGGCAGGCAGACAATTCATGAAAGAAAGCAACTCTATGCTTAACAAATGTTGCATAATTTTTCACTTGTTTTCCTGACTGCACCAGCAGCAACAAATTCGTTCGAATGCTCGCAGTATTCCTAGTGGTAAAGCATATGCTAATGTTGCTACTATATACAAATGTTGTTACTGCTAAAATTGCTGATGTTGTTGTTATTATTCCGTTACTATTACAATTTTGTTGTTGCTGTTTGTGCTTTCCTTTTCTTTTTCTTTTTTTTGCTGCTGTCACCAAGCGTGACTGGAATCGTCGATTATTGTCAATGTTGGGGTTTCATGTACTTTTTTTCCTTCTCAGGCGTTTTTCCCTTTTGGTGGTATCTTCAGTCTTGACTGGTTTTGACACTGACTCGATTTGTAACTTTTATACAAATATCATTTTTAATATTTGACTGTCACTGTTTTGTTTCGTCTTACTGTACAATTTAATGGTACATATTTTACGCGACTTTTATAAAATGACAAATAAATAAAAAAAAATAAAAAATAAAATAAAGAAACATTGCACAAGCAAGACAAATAATGCAATTTCTTATGTAAATGTTTTGCGCGTTTCTTAAATTTTTAAAAAATTTAAGTTTTATTTAAATATTCAATATTTAACAAAATGCACAATAAAATGCTTCAGTATTGCAAATCTAAAGTGAGGAACATCGGTGTAATTTATTTATTAATATATGAACTTCTTTAGTTGAATATACATATTTAAATAATTAAAGAATTTTTACATGTACATTATAATGATTACAAAAGAAATATGTACTGTAAATATTTGAACTCTTTTAATATTATTTGTGAAAAAGAAAAAATCTTTTAATATTAGATATTTTCGAACTAAATATGAAATAAAGAATATTTTTTTGTTTGAATAAATAGACTGCGAGATGAATATATTTGAAATAATAAAAATATTTTTTTCAAGTAAAAAACATATAAGCACTTCCAAGAAATTTAGTAAAATTTTTAAATAACAAAATATTTAAGTAAATACTTATTTAAGTACATACATACCATACATATTTATACATACATATGTATGATTTTGCCCTAAATTTGCATGTTAAAGATTTCAAAAGTAACACAGGAAAAAAAATTTCACGTCGTTATTTTCGAAATTTATTAAAAATAAAGTACGAAAACAATATGTCAATGCTGAAAAGTAATATATTACTTGTAAGCTATTACTAGACTAATAATTTATAATAGTTAGTTAGTTTCAAAGGAAGATGTATACACATCAAATCCGAAGAATTACACCAAGGCCTCTATCGGGCCTGTTGTGCGCTCCTTAACCAGTGCCACAGATGGGAATCGAACCCACCACCTCCGGTCTACCAGACTAGAACACTAACCACTAGCCAACCAGAGGCCATTAAAAAAAATCGTAATTTTGATCTGATTAAGGAAAGCATTTCATTTTCGCTTTTTTTTAGAAATTTTCGTAATTTTTAACTTGTCAATTGGAATTATTTAATTTTTTTAATTTAAAATATTTGCCAAACTCACATACGATGTGTATCGTTGTATCGTAGTATATCGGAATTAATTTATTATTTTATTTTGTTTTGGTTTCAAAAAATAGTACGATATACTACGAAACAACACCGATTGTGATTTGGAAAAAATATGTTGTTGTCTAAAGCTACAAGCCCAACCCAGTTAGTCTCAAACAGTCGATGTTCTCCAAAATCAACAGAATACAGCATCTGAATAGTGTAATAATCGAGTTATGTATGATTGTCCAAAGATCTCAACAAGATCCACTTATGTACATATGTATGTATAAAATTTATTGTATTTAGAACAATACAACAACCTACAAGTTTTTAATTTATTAAATTTTACCACAATAAAAGTACCAAGAAAAAAATCCATAAACATACAAGTTATAAATAAAATAGTAGAAATAAAATACAAAAACTCATCATATCAATCCTTTTGTTGTAAATTCTACAAAAAATACAAAACGAAAGTAAAAAAATGAATTGTTAAAAGAAAAAGATGAGTGAATAAAAAATTCAATTTTATATTTAGGGTTTTTTTTTTGTTGGTCAAATCCATTGCGGTTTAGAATTTTGAACCTTTTGTTATAAAATTCATGTAGACTATTTATATTTTATAAACATAAGAATAAATACTACGTAGCGCTCATGCAAACATTTCTACACATTCATAGATATGGACATACATATATATATATCTTACTAGAGTTAGTAAACCCACCAAAGGAACAGAACAATAAAAACTCAGACACATAGAAATTGTTCTCCGAGTTTCTTGTTTTTTAATGTTGTTTTTGGTGCTGATGAGGTTTTCTTTCATTACAAAAAAATGTGTAAAAAATAGAATAAAAAATAAACCCATATAAACATCGAGCTAAAATTGAATTATTTGATAAACATCATTTGGTGAAAATTACGACAGCCTTTTTTTCAACTGTTTCGTTCTTTTGGGACAAAACCCAGGAACAGTCCTATTTAAAATGTCATTCATCTGAGTATAAACACGTCTGGTATAAACTAAATATATAATTGTGTATGTGTGTCTGTGAGTTTTGTATGTTGGTCCATCCATATGCACAAGACTGATGTGATAAGTAACGGGATGAATGTTAAAGGATTTATTTTTCATTTTTTATTATAATTTAATTTTTATTATTATCCTTCTTCTTATTATTTTCTTTGTAGTCAATCATGCAGTGTGATTATTTGTCTAACCCATGTTAGCTTCAATCAGGCCAGCCAAAAAATAAAACAACAAATATATATTTTATCTTTTAAAACTTTGTGAATATGTACATTGTACATATGTAAAAAGTTTAAAACTGTGGCTTATTTGTGAAAGGGAAAGTCATTTTTTTAAATCACAGCTATTTTAATAAATGATGGTAGATGGTGACTTGACAGCTTGTTGCAATTAAAATCTTTTTTTATTCTGACAGTTTCCTAGAAATGGTAATGACTTATATATAAAAAACACCTTACTTTTTAAAGACATTTACATACTGCCTCATTTTATCTCTTTACTTGTAATGGCTTATTTAAGAACTTATTTGTAAGAGAGAAAGAGAGTTAGTATTTCTTTTTAACGACATCATAATTTCTACAAAAATGCAACCAAAATACACCGTAGTTTCTACAAAAATGTAAATGGAGGTGATTTCCGAATCATGATTAATGAATTTTGGTTGAAAATATGGGTGATATTGTTAACGATTTATTGTAATCAAATTTGGCGATAACTTCATATCAAGAACACAGTTGCAGTAATTTGTCATTTGTCTTAAAACAAATTCAAGAATTTGTTAAAAATGTTATGCTAGTTAATTAAACTAAAGGGAGGATATATATCTCAAATCCGAAGAAATACTCCAAGGCCTCTATCGGGCCTACCGGAGGCCACTATTACTCAACTCTAGACTATCCATATTGTAATTTCGATCATCAAGTGATCATCTGCAAGGGACCTTGTATGTGGTTTAGGATCAAATGATGATTAAATAAAACTAAGCTTTAAGATATTGTAAGATATATAAAAACAATATTTTTGGGTGTTGACAACTTAAGCACAAACGCATAATACCGTTACTATAGTAGTATAAATATATAAGTTCTCATATATAAATAGCTATACTCTTTTTGGCAAATTGAATTTTTATTACATTTTTCTCTATATTCTCTAGATTATTTCCATTCGTTAATAAATATTTCATTAAAAAAAATTGTTTAAAATTTTCTATTTTTATTCATATATTTTCTGTTGACCAAACCTAACTTAGTGAAAAAATCAACTAAGTTTTAATATACCACAAAAAAACGATTAAAAAATAATAAATGAAAATGAATTTGGTTGAAAATATTTTATAAAATTGTTGAAGTGTTTTATATTGATTTCTGTTCGAATTGGCATTAACTAAACAAAGCCTTTGCTAAACGATGGTCATAAATAAAAATTGCACTTATTTAAAAGTTTGTTTGTTTTTTATTATTAATAATAAAAAAACCCAGTTAATACCTTTTGGTTTTAAAGTACTTCATGTTGTGAAACGTAATTTATGACTAAATATATTTATTTCAACAAATTGCAATGTGTATTTGAGTTTAAAATATGACAGTGTCATCCGCTAGTTTTATTTTTTAGTTCATAATAAAAAACAGTACAACTCGACAAATGTGGTAATGTAAAGGAGTTAAATGTTCCTGAAAATAAGTTTTTTAATTTTATATTAACGAAAGATAAGTTAAATGTAAAAAAAAAAATAATTTGTTAATATTCTGTTTAAAGAAATTCCAGTGTCCTTTGGGAGCAAAGTTATAAATGTAAAATGTTTAAATAATAAGCACATTCCTTTAAATCTTGCCTTTATATGAGTATTTTCGGGTTCAAGTTAAAAAGTGTATTTGTACGTATATTCCTAAAAGTATGTGAAGTTTTTGAAAAATTATTGTGAATGTTTTTATGTCTATGTAGTGGTATGAGTTTATATATATATGTATGTGTATTGTATGACCTTTTTATTTCGTTGATGGCAAAAACAATTTTATGTTTCTAATAAATTAAATTTTCAAACGTACACACATACATAGTCACAGTTTATGATCACGAATGAATGTTTTTTTGTTTTGTTCATTTCAATTTTAGTTGTATGTAGATTTGTCATTTCAGAGTTTTTAACATTTAATGGAATTATTTATTCTGCATTTACAATATCCTGTAAATGTATTCGAATTTTTTGCATAGATTTTTCATTTTTAAATAATTTACAAACGTACACTCGTATAAATGAATATACATAAATGAATAAACTGCAAATGATAAAAAATGTGAACGTGTTCTTCAAAACAAGGCCGCAAATAAAAAAAAAATGGTAGAAATTTCAATTTGCATATTTTCGTGTATTTTGACAAATTGTAGAAATTGCCAAACTCATATAAAATATCAGAGTTGTACATTTATGTTAAGTTTTTATACAAATGTAATCTAAAAAACTTTAAAAGACTTAAGCTATTATTGCCTATGACTAGTTTCTATCCATTTATGATTTTCACTCACTTTCCAAACTAATGAAAATGTTTACTGTGTTGCAACACAGATTAAAACTATAAAATTCCTGAAATACTTTTAATATTTAGTATTAAGTAAAACTTTATTCTTAGTGGGATAAAGAAAAAAAAACTCCTGCAACAAAAGCTTTATTATGTTAATTAGACTTGTTTGCTTTGTTAGTCATGAAAGGAACTTTAAGAGTTTTCTTTTGTTTAAATTTCACTTTGAAAGTGTAAATAGAATAGGGAAAGAAAATGAAGTAGACATATTAAAGTAATAAATACCTAACATTACATTAAGAATTATAATATTAAGAAATTAGTTTTTGTATAAGACAGTAGTTTTTGAAAATATATTATTCTTTTGAAATCAAATAAGAATACACATACGTCTGCCCGTTCTATTAAATTTGCCTAAAATCAGATTTTAAATATTAAAAAGATCATTAAATCACTTATACATTGGACTTTTAACTTATCATTTGAACACAGCGATGACATTGGAGGTAAGAACTAACCACTCTTGCTTACACATAAATACTTAAATAAGCCATTTCAAATAGCTGTTAGTTTTATACATAAAGAAAACCGCCATAGAATACGAACTTGGATATCGTGTTTGTTGGTCCGCAGTCGTTCTTTTGCCGTCAATATTTGTAGAGTTAGAAGGCTCTGATAGAAAGACTCTTACATGTTAGTAAGTGACTGATATGATGAATTAAAATTCAACAAAAAAATGTTTTTAAAAGTATATTCCTATTTAGTAAATTAGAGACAATCTTCTGAAATAACCTCCCTTTCTCGTTAAATGACACTCCTACTCAGCCTAAGTACATTGAATCCAGTAGCAACAAAATCCAGTAACCACGTCACCCATGTTGTCATACATTATTTGTAAATACATTAAGAAAATATGTATGTATGAGTACAAAGTGCAGTTGCAAACGCTTATAGCATCATTTCTGTTTACTTTCCTAATCCCTTTCTAAATCATAATAAGAAAATATGTTTTTCTTTAATAACATTTCTTGTTGGAAAAATGAATAAGAAAGTATATGAAATAAAAATATGTCAACATGTTTCATGTAGTTTATTTAAAACCTCGTATTTATACAAAACACACACCTACACATTTATAGCAAAAGGATAAGAAAAAAAAAAACAAGTTACACACTTACACTATTACAAACACATTTTTATGTACATATTCATTCAACTACTTTTCTGCGAAAACAAAAAATGGATAAGAAAAAGAAATGTGTATTTTTCACTTAAATGTTGCTTTGTACAGACACATGTGCAATTGTTTGAATGCAGTTGTGTACAGGACGACACACTACTTCCATTTGCATTTCTTCTTTTCCTTTATTCCCTTTCACTTACTTTTTTTCTGTCTAATGCTCATAAATTTTCTAACAATATTTTTTTCAGAAATACTATTTCCACTACTGCTAACAAGAACAAATGCAGGGAAGAGGGAAAGGACATGAAAATAAAAACTTTTTAGTGTCAATATTACACTACTACTATAATGATAGTTTGTATATGTGTGTTTGGTAGCAAGTGCATGAGTGCAAGAGGGTTTTTTGTTTTGGAAACAATTTCAATTCACACATCAAAATAATTTTATACCGCTGTAACGTTTGTTTGGATCATTGTACTAATGTGGAACTGAAAAAAAATATATATATATATATATTCTAGATCCTGATATGTGTCTTTGTGGTAAGTGAATGAAGGATAAAATGATATAAAATATACCTGCTAATTCTTTTTTATCATCCTGATGTAAGCATAAATGCATGCATAAATTCATACATACATTTATACATATAAACGTAAGACTGAATTACTGCTGTGTTCTCTCTGAGCAATAATGTTTGTCTGTCCTTTTGCGGAAGTATTTTATTTGAATAAGCAAGCATACATATACAATGTCTGAACTCTAAATGTACCCAGCGAACATTTCTAAAGAAGGCTTAGATCTAAAGTAAATCGATTCTTAAAAACTTAACATTTCATATTTGGAATTTAATAATATTTTGATGAAGTTGACCCAATTATGGATCGATTAATGGATTTAGTATTTCTTGTTCCTTTTCATACTACAGTCTGATTCAGTAACATAAGTGTGGGTAGGTGATGGAAAAAAAGCTTTTATACGTAAATATCATTCACTGTTAATTGTCAACTCACAATAAAGTGTTGTATTAAAATTGTTGCATACAACAACAACATTTAGAATTGAGGATAATGAAACAGTTTTTTTTTGTTATTATTCAATTTACTTATTTAAATTTCCATTGATATTATCTCGGATAGTAGTCGTTTAATTGAAATTTGACATTGACTTAAATTGATTGGCAAATTGAAATATATTTAGCAAATATTTAATAGTCAATTAAAGAAAGAAAATTACTTAATTTAAAATCAATCTAAAGTCTTTTTATTTTTACTTATACAATCTTACAAAAATTTATTAACATGTAATCAAAAAACAAAAAGTCAAATTAAATTATATAAATAAGAATCCAAAGACATATTTACTACTCCTTTTTAGTTTTAAATAATTTATTATCATCAATTGAAGCATGGAGCCGAATAAGGGCGTATAAACCATTTGGGAAATTTTACAGGAGACGATAAAAACATCATAAAACTTTAAAATCGGCATTTTTTCCTACATATATGCATAAATATAACTCACATCTATCCCTGTGCTAAAACTCAGTAAAAAATTCGAGTCACAACTTGCCAAAATTAATACTTGAAATTTTGCTAAAATGGAATAAGGGCATATATCTATGTATTTTAGTTGAAAGTATATATAAATAAATGAAGCCTGGAGCAGTTAAATTTTTCTATATATTTAAAAAATTGTTTGCTATAAGCGGTTTTCAGATTTTTTTGGTATATTAATCAATCAATTATAGTAATATGCATATAAAAATAGTATAATAACAATAGCATAGTAAAAATTGTACTTAGAAAAATTTTTCTTAGAAAAATCTTTAAATCGCACCTTGTTGCGTTATTGTCAAAATCAGCGAACCACATTAGTATGTTAGTTCATTATCAAATTGGATAGGACCTCTTTAACTAAAATAATCCTAAAATAACAAGATATAATAATTTTTTTAAAATATAACTATAGTTATGGATATACGCCCTTCTTCTTGTCCACACTTTCGTACTTAAATAATTCATTCAATAATAATCTTTTTTGCAATATAATTAAAAAATTAATAAATTTGAAATGTTTTCCAACCATTCTGCAAATTTGGTGCAATTAGAATTAAAATTTATACGATTTTTTACAGAAAAATACATTAAATTGCTAATATTTTTTACCCAAAAAAATAAATAGTATTTAAAAATCGTGCTTTTAAAACTATCTATATTAGCGAAAAATTTATATTTTTCAATTTATTTTTTTTATGAATAGATGTAAAAAGGTTAGTTTAATATAATTATGCGAAAAAACGCGATTTTGAAAAGGTGGTCTTTACGCCCTTATTCGCATCCATGCTTCAATTGACTTTCATCATAAAATATTTTAAAGCAATTTTGTTATTTAAATTTTCCTTATATTTATTCATTAATGGCGTTTATTTTGTTATACATACTTAGTTCATTTATTTATTTTACATCAAAAAATTTATAAGTTTTCGTTTTAATTAAAACAATCAACAGCATCAAGGACAAGTTGCAAGAAAGATGAAGGGCAAATAAAAAAAAACTACTCAAATTAATTATGTGTATTTTATATTAATGAAATTAATTTTAATTTCACAGTTGTGAAAAAATGTCACTTCACAAACACTTAAATGCATTTAAAACATAGAGTTTTCTTATAGGTTTAGTCGCAAAATCTTTAAATACATATTTGTGTTTCTACATCTTCCTAAATCATGTTACTGGAGTAGGGATAGGTTTATGCCGCTGATGTTAGTGGCACATCATGGGTCGAACATTTACCTTAAAATATTATATTCAACTTAAGCTGTTCGTAAGCATCTTAATTTCTGACTAATGCTAGTGATCATTAGCGAGAATACATTATCACATAGCCAAATTACTTTTCACCTATAAGGTTATGCTATGAAAGCTAAATTCGAAATATGGGTGAGAGAGTCCCACAAAGCTTCTTGATACATCCTCCTTTAAGACTTTTTTTGATATTATTAAAAATATATTAGATATGATGTAATATTTCGTTTATATTACGAAACATATTTTCGTATATATTAGGCATTGATTATTTTCAGTGTAGTCATTACATAAAGATTATTTTTAATTACTATTAAACTTTGTTATCCAAATTCCACTGAAATCTATTTTTCTCAAGGTCTAATGTATGTATAATTTTATTTATAAAAAGATGCAATTCATATACATACATTATATTGGGTATATATATATATACCAATGCTATCGTCATTGCAAGTTGAAATTAATAAAATTATATAGAAATAAAACGGAATTTAATTTATGCCAAAAGTTTGCAATAGTTCACCCTCATTACGTGGCACGAATGATGTTGAAGCAACATATATACATAGAGTTTTAAGATAAAATTAAAAAAAATGTGGGCAACAAGCATAGTAGAAATTAAAAAAAAAACGGAAATAAAAAATAAAGAAAAATTTAATATTTTTAGTTTAATTTTAAAAACTACAAGATAAAATATAAAACTAAACTATTTGAGGATACTGAGTATAAGGCAGAAGAAGTTCTGGGAGGTTTAAGAAGTAAGAAAACAAAACTTAACTAATTGTGCAATATAATCCAAAACCATGATTAACAATAAATTGAATAAAAAATACTTTTAATAAAAGAGGAATCTTAAATGGAAAAAAAATTCTGTAAGAAAAATACAGAAATGATGGGAGCATATTTTTTTCGAGAAAAATTGCAGCAAATAAATAAATGTTTTACACAAATATTTGATAGACATTAAAAGTTTTTATTGCATTAAAAGAAAATGAAAAAAATGAACAGGAAAGTATTTTTTCTTAAACTTTTAATTAGTTAAATTAAACGAAATAAAAGTTTACTTAATAAGAGAGTGTAATAATAATTAGTTTCAATTGTATGTATACATGTAGCTAGTGAAAGAATTGAATCTAGGTAAATAATAAAGTAAGAAAATATTATCGTTAATTATGCTCATAGTCCAACTACACAGCAAAAGCTCGATAATGGCTACTATTTACCATCTGCATTACTTTTAAGTAGTTTTATAATGGCTTACATATAATCAGATACGTAAGAACATTGTGTTGCTTCGCAACCTAGGACGGTTTTTACACACATGGAAGGAAAATACCTTTTTATGTGAGTGACAATTGTTGGACGCACAAAAAAATAACTAAGTAGTGGTGTGTTAATTCCTTATTTGTAAGTACTTATTTAAATAGTGATTTGTAAGTGAATGTGGTAAGTAAAAATGATAATGTAGATGTTGTGAAAAGCGGCTATTTTAGTTGCTGATAATTTGGAAAAGGAAAGTCGATTTTATTTAATATAAATATAAATAAGCTATTTATGAAAGTATTTAAAGTATTTAAAATTTATTAAATTTATCATAAAATTAATATATTATTTTATTAATAATTTTTCTTAATTAAATTTTAATTAGGATTGCTGATGAAAGTTCATTTTGTATGAGTATAAAAGAGTACAAATATTTCTGCAGTCAATATAAAAACCATTAAGTTTTTAGTCATTATAAAAATTTAAATGTGTATGTATGTCAGTATGCACAAACATTGTGCAAGTATATTGAATTATGTATGTGTTGAAATCTTTTTGATAGAGTTAATGAAACTATTTATGTTTAAAAATTAATTAAATTAAAGAGCATTACATTGAATTTTGCTGTAAGTATGTATGTGTATTTTAAGTATGTATTGCAATGTATAGATATAGTATAAATGTAATTTAAGTACTTACCATTGGTGGATACGATAAATATCTGTCGCTATTCATATTATAGTATGAGCCATCTGGTGGTGGCGCTGGCGAAGGGGACGGAATATAAACTGCTTTATTAATTAACATTTGATCATCGCGTGCTCTATGATCCATTATATTTGCAGTATTATTATGACGTGGATGCGGCAATGTGCGAGCATTAACTAAAAAGAATAAAAGAAAATTTTGCAAATTAAACAAATTAAATTTAAAATAATATTAAATTTCATAAGATTTTAATAAATATTATTAAACAATCACAGACTACTGCAATAATTATAGAAAGTTTCCTACAACCACCTTCATTCAAAACAACCTCGGAACCAGAGGCTAACACTAGCAAACAGCTAGCACATCTTTAATTAAGTATATGGACTCATACATATTCACACTCACCGCTCTACAAAGATGACTGTGAAAACGGAAATGAAAATAATGTACTTTAAGTTATAAAAGTATGAGTGGCTGAGGACTAAATGAGTAGAGAGATTGTATGAGTGTGTCAGTGTTTTCAGTTATAAAATTGCTGCTATTTGCAATTGAGAATCGAAAGTAAATGCATTAATTATAAAACCGCATCGTTTTCCCTTTATTTTATTTTTATATTTCTTTTAAAACAATTTTATTTCCACCAGTTTTATATCCATTACATTTAATGATGGCGAAGACTTATTTATTAAGGGTGTATTTTTTTGTAATTTTTAGATTTTATTTAAATTGAAAAAAATTATAAATAAATCATTAGGAAAAGTGGCATAACTGAAAATAATAAATTAATAAAAAATGTTTAAAATCACTGCAGAATCAATTTCTATTACATGTATAGGAATTAATGAAGAAAAAGTTCCATATGTGGACCTTATAATAAAAATACAGGTTTACTTTTTTTTAACTATTTGTACAAATCAAAAATACTTAGTAAAATTATATCAACCAACCTAATGTATACAAAGCTAGCAGATCTAGTCTTAGAAAGAATAAAATTACTTTTAGAACGATTATACATCAACAACAGCAAGAACAAATGCAACAGCAAAATGTGTAAGCAAAATAAAAATAGAAGAAATGAACTTTAAGAAAAAATAAATATAATTATTTTCTTTGGCTCAACGGACGAGTTAATGAAATTTTAGTTTTTCTTTGAAAACACCCTTAGAAAGCAACAACGGCAAAGGCAACATCATCGTCATCAACAACATCATCATTGGAACATTGAACAATTCAACAAGCTAGAAAGCGATTGCTGGAACTCATTGAATGAATATCCTTGGCAACATTTAGAAATGTAGTCAACACACATATACAAACGATGCAATACAAATAAAAAAAACAAACAAACGAATGTTGGGAGTATATACAGTTACAATCACAAACATTTTTAACGAAATAATTCTTTGAAAATTTTGAATTCATAGAATTTGAATCTAATAGAATAGAGCAAAGCTGAATAGTTGTAGATGATGTTGTTGTCATTATACTTTTTGTTTTAAAATGCTATTGAATATAATTTCGAAAAATGAATGTAATTAAATGAAAGTAGGAGTGAAGAAAACTGAAACAACAATAAAATACATTTCATACACTTGCAAAATAAGGACAATCAAACTGAATTTTATATGCAAACGAACGGAACAGAACGGTTTTTTACAATGGCAACCCTAATCAAAGAAAAACACTCAAGTGCTACCGTTTTAATACGAGTATTATATTTAAGTATACTATACATTATTATTGCATTATCATAAGGCAGCAGCAGCAGTATACCCTATCAACCAAACCAGCTAACATAAATGAAACATCAGCAACTTGAACAATTATATAAATGACTGCGTTTCATTGAATTTGTATTGCAATTTATTTGCAACAATTTATACGTCTACGTCAGTAAGTATGGATGACTTTGTGTCTATTCGAAAGTGTTTTTTCATTCGAGTAACTTGTCTATATTATTTTTTGTAACCCAATATTCGATTGCCTTAAAAAGAAAAGTTCCAGCTAAAAAGCTTAAGGCCAGTGGTTATTTCACACATTACATAGCAACTTGTGGTTATTACCAACCACATTTTTTCAGTTATCTGTATTGGTAATTACTAGTGAAGAGTGAAGTAATTATGTTCTGTTATAGTACAATTGTCTAGGGCGTCTATTTGATACAGTAGGCTTGTGGTTTAAGCCCTTCCAGATTCTAATTATTTAAAATTTCTTTTTGTATAAAAAACGCTCGAAAAATCGCATTAACAGTAATTTTTTTTTTTAAAGAACAGAATCACGAATCATCTCGTCCATGTCTAATCAAACATGTGTCGAATAGTGCAATACCATAATAAAACTCCAATATTTTTTAAGTAATGAAACACATAACAAGACTATAGCGGCCTATGGTTATTTCTTTGAATCCAATTAAGCATTCTCCGATTACTATTAATTAGATTTCCCTGAAAACGCAATGAAGTTTTCTACCCAATATTTTCAAGTAAAAAAGCACAAAAAAAACACACCTAAGGTGGCCATGATTATTTCATCGAATCCTACTGAGTATTCTACGGTAACTATTAATTAGGTTTCCTTAAAAACGCAGTGAAGTTTCTCCCCCAATTTTTTCCCAATTAAAGAAGCACAAAACACGCCTACAGTGGCATATTAGTATTTCTTCGAATCTAACAAAGCATTCTCCGATAACTATTTATTGGGTTTCCCTGAAAACGCAATGAAGTGCTCCTTTCATTACATTGATTTTCCGTTTTTTACTTCATCTTAAATGACGGAAAAACATAAACTACATATTTAAAAATATAAATATAAAATTAATTTAGTGTGAAAAGGTTCTATTTTTCTAAAATGAAAAATGTAAATAAAGTGAAATAAATAGAAAATATAAAATGCTACTTCCTTTGTGGTTCTATACACAATATGTATTTAAAACTATGTGTGTGTGTCTTTTACTATTCATAAAACTGCCACAATTGTTTTATTTTATTCACAATTAAAATTTTTTTCTAAATAAAAAAAGGAAGAAAACCACAGAATCGTTTTGATATTTGCACACGATTTACTGTTCATGCGGCTCTTTGTAGATTGTTTTGTTCTGACACATTATTAATTTTAAAATTAATTTTTTAATAATATGTATATATATAAATGGATAATTTTTGCATCACACAATTCTGGTTTATAAAAAAAGCAAATAATTGAAAATATATTTATAATTGTTATTTTAAATCTATAAAAAATCTGTTAGCCAACTATTAATTTTAATATATACCTATGTTATTTATATGTTAATTTGTAGGCTATTCATTTTATGTTGGAATAAAATAGTCATAAAAAATTACCCTGTTTCCAGTGGGTTTTTTTGTGTATTTAAAAATTTATTAAATATTTCAAATTTGCTCAACATGCCCATATGCCATGCAATTATTTACCTTTCTACTGGTGTTTAAATTTCATATTGATTATAGTCCTTTTTTACGCTGTGGTTTCGTTATATATGTTTGTAGGGGTGTGTTGATGTTATAGTAATTGAGAATTTATATTATTTGCTATAGAGCTACAAAACTATAGATGTTATAAACAACAATAACAGCTAAAGGTGCTTCAGAGCCAGTAATAATGGCGCAGTGAAGTAAAGTTAAAAAACACAAACATCGGAAACGGAAATACTTGCTCAATGACATTTCCTTCCTCTATATATATGTATATACATACTCGGCTTCAATTTTTTTTCAAACATTTTGCTCACTTACATTTCAATAAAAATCTACTTATAATTGTTTTGCTTGTTTACAGTTTTTGTTGTCGTTGTTGGTTTTATTGCTTCAACGACAGTTTTACCTGTACTCAAGTGCATCTCATTCTATATATGTATGTATGTGTATATATACACACATATCTATACAAACTTTAGGAAACCAGTAGTTTACAAGGAATCCATGTACTCCTTTTGAAACAGGATTATTTCAAATGTCATACGTTATATTAAGGTAATTTTGTAATGAATTATTTTTTGCAATACTGAGAAAACTCAATCGTAAATTTAGTTTTGCTAAGGAATCATGTTGTAAAAGGATGTTTCGCTTTAATTTACCAGATCAGTGAGTGCAGTATCTTTTTCTTCTGTTCAGCACCTTACAATGTAAAGTCAGTTACATTAAAAGTTTAGATTTTGTAGCTGTTTTATATATGAGTTATAACACCTACGAGAAGTAGCCATTGATAGTTTTTATAATGGAGGAAATTCCATATTTGTAAGAGTCTTTCGAACTGCCGAATAGCTTTATTTAATTTTTACACAAACACACTAACAGCAACCATTTATTGTGTTATTGTATATTGAACTCGTACATATTTTAGTTTCTGTTATTTTTTTTTCCTATTCTTTTGTCACTTCAGGCATTGATGGCCAATTTTTTTCTGTTGTCGTCTTTTTTACTACTTCCGAGTCTTTAACTGCACAAAACTGCTTTAGCCACTCACTATTTTCGTGTCATTTCTGTGTGTAGTTTGTTTACCGATATTTTCGATTTATTTTCCGGTTTCTGTTTTTTGTTGGTGTTTGTCCATATTAAATTTTTCGGAGGAAAAACTGCAATTTTGATTAGTGTCAGTTGTGCGTCTGTATTTTATTGACTGCTTTTGGTTGATCTTTTTTTCAATTTACTTCAATTATCTGGCTGTTAATAATATTGCAATGAATTTTCTTTTATGGCCTTATAATATCTTATTTTAGTGTGAAAAATATAGCGTTAGATTTAATTTTTTTAAAACTAGATATTCTTTGGCATTTAAGATTTTGCCAAATTTATTTTATTATTGAAAAATTTTGTTTTAAATAGTCTTAAATATTTATGACTTAAGTAGGAACAACATGTTTATAAAATGTATTTATATGTATATAAATTTTGGCAAATTTGTTTTATTTTTATAAAATTTAATTTAAATAATCTTAAATATTTATGAATTAAGTAGGAACAACAAGTTTATAAAATGTATTTACATTTCTCAGATGTATACAAATGTCTTGTTGATTTATAATTTTCAGCAAAAGCATTCAATCATCATGTTAAATAATTAAACATGAAACACCTTCACAGAGAGAAATTCGCGGTTTGCAATAAACTTAAACATTCTAGTAGGATTTTAAAGCCATATCAAATTTAATACACTGAAAAATTATAGTAATCAGAACAGATTTTAAAGTTTACAAAAGATTTTTCAAAGCCCAATCATCGAGGCTCAAAATAATTAAATTTCAGTTTATTTGTATGATGATTCTTAAACTTTTACAATTACAGGATACTTCCTTATTTTAAGTTTAACTTATAAAAGTTATATGCTTGTTTTTATTTTACGGTGTAAGTAAAGGAACCCATAAGATGGTTGTAAAGCCAACCAACCAACGAAACCAAAAGTAACATGCAGCCAGGTATTGCCAGTGTTTAAGCAACAGCCATAACAGATAAAGGTATAAATTTGTAAATTTCTAAATAGAATGGAATAGAATATGTTTCACCACAAACGCAACATACACCAAGGTGTCGGAATGCAAAAGGGAATGTAGAAGAAAATATATCAAATGGTGAGGGAAAAATGGAAATAGAATTTTAACAGCAGGTGCTTGTAAACCACAGCAAATAACAGCAACATAGAAGACAGAAGACAGCGACAAATTGATGTTACAAACAAATTAAATTTCTTCTAGTTATTGTTGCTGTTGTTTTCATCTTCACCAACTACCATATCCATTTTCATTTCTTTGTTTGCATATGTATAAATGAAAGTAACATATACATACATGCCAAAAAGTGTAGACACATACATGTACATATAGTTTGGGTGGTATATTGTAACAAAATTACATTTTTATACCTGCCAACACTTTACTACCAATCAACTCGTTATTTGTAATAGAAACATCTAAATATGCGAAACATTAAATCTACATACTACTCACATGCTACTGTATAACAACATTAACAATATAAAAAAGAAACAACTACATGAATAGAAAACAAATAGTAGCAGTAGAACAAAACTCACACAACCCAAGCTCTCCCTATTATCCTTTTCACCAACTTAATTTGTTTCACTACTTACACACAAAGGAAAACGTTAAGAACTTTTGGTTTTGTTAAAATAGAAAAAACAGACAGGTTTTACTTACACACTCACAAACACATGCACTGATACAGATACAGACATATAAAGCTAGATACAAAATACTTTGTATGTGTTTATGTTTAAATATTATACAAATTTCCATCTTATATCTACTTTGGTATTAAAAATATAAAAAAAGAATGATATGATGCAAGAACAAAAAAACTCAACATACTAAGACAAACGATATGTTTGTGATTTATTTGCGTAAAGTTTTAAGCTTCTATGTAAGACATGAAGACAATATACCACCACTACGTATACACAACAAAATACAACAAATATTTTTATAATATGTATACGCATACTTAAGAGTAATCTTGAATACATAAATATTGTATGTATTGCACATATTAGACCAGTCCTTAATAAATGGAAGCTGTGAATAGTTAAAAATTTGTTGCTAATAGGTAACAGAAACTTGTCACCTATCATGGTGAGAAGTATAACCATTAAATCATGTGTTGTAATATTAATTTCGAAAAGCGATCAAATATATGATTCATACATATAGGATAAAGTTAGGTAAATTTTCATAAAATTTGTTTTTGGAGGGCATAACTAATAAATAACCAAATATACACTTTTTACAATTATTCCTGTTCAAGGAGGCATATTAGTGTGGTAGCTGATACTCGTGTGTAAGTAAGTAAAAAAAATATGTAAACTAAAGAAAATGTGTATGTATGTATGTATAAATATGTATATTTACTCATGTTTATATATTTTTAAGTTTATTTTCTAACAACTAACACAAGCATGACACAAGGATATCAATTGCATGTCTTAAGACTGTTTAATATACAATCCTCTGTGTATTTTGTGTTTATTTTATAACTTCGATTCATATTAAATTATATGAATTTTTGCTTCAATTTATTAATTTTGGATTATTATTCCAATGAGGAAAAGTTAAAATCGTAGAGAGATAGGGGTATCACGCAGATCTACTTTTTGAAAAGATTTAAGGATATTCATGCATCCACCATTTCATTTATTACATTTATTACAAAAATTCAATTACAGCAACAATTAATTCAAATTTATTACAGCTAACATGTAATTAATTGATTATATAATGAGTTGCTTGAAGTGCTACTGTTATCTTAGAAAACATGCTATTGTTGCTCTGACACAATACCAGGAAGATTAACATCATATATGTGGTAACATAAAATTTTCAACAATGTTCTTGAAGCAGTTGATAACAATTTGTTATAATTATCGTATTAGTTTTAGTAAATTTATTACAAATATGCTTCTCAAAATATTAGGCTAGGTTAGGTTGATAGGAGGATGTATACTACATCAAGTCCCCAAATTTAAAGAAATTCGTGTAACAACGGATTCCTACTGGTATTTGCTCTAATGTTCCGCTTGACCAAGACATTCTATCTGGGATCAGCGTTTCAAAGTTTCTGACATATATACGGTATACGATCAAAGTGTCCAGTGTACATTGGTGACAGCCGTTCGGCTGTAAGCGACACCTCATATCTTAAATATGTTTCAATGGGTTCAATACCTAGCAATGTTTCCAAAGCCTTGCTTAAAGTAGTACTAATGGCACCACTTATACCCAAGCAGCATGTACGCTGAACTCCCTGTAGTAGTTTGATATTGCACTTTTTGTCTAAAGCAGTACACCAGATTATTGAAGCATAACCTAGAATTGGTCTAATCACACTTTTATAAAGCCAATTTGTCATAGTAGGACTTAGACCCCATTTCATGCCTATAGTTCTCCATCCCAGACCATCACAGACCATCACAGATGAGATTTGTTGATCATATCCTCTATGTATTGTCTCTATTTTAATTTTCAGTCAAAGATTACACCTAAGTACTTAAATTTGTCTGTCACTGGTATCTTTTTGCCCAGGAAACAAATTTTTGTCTTTCCTGTGAAAAGGCAGATTTCCATTTTTGGGGGGTTAACATGGAGGCCTCTCGGTTGCGCCCAGCTTATGGCAGTATTCAGAGCCTCCTCAGCTCTTCTATACAAGTAATTTGGATCCTTTCCCTTTAAAGGTAATACGACATCGTCTGTATAGCAATCGGTTAAAAATACTATTGAAAAAGTTTGCAATCAGTCCATTATTACGCACAGCCCCCATACAATCTTACCCTCTGAATCTTTTTTTTATTTTTCTACCAAAATTTATAAGGATAGGCCCATATTTACCCCATATGAGCCTTCTTCTAAAAAATCTATTTTTTTTTTTGCTCAACAATAAGTACAACTGTTACGAAATTAAGGTGTAGGGTATGATATGATTCATGTCCGACTAAATATTCATACTTGTTTGCTAAGGGTTTATATTGAATATATCATAAATAATGTTTTTTAATAAATTGCAGTTATAAATACTTAATAAAGGTTATAATTATTCAACTGACTTGGGAAATAGAGATAGAATAAGAAATATATTTAATTTAAGAAATTCTTATTACATATAAACAAAATTTTCCCTTTTATGTACTCTTATGTAAATAACAATTAAATATTAAAATATTTTATTAAATTTATGTTGAAATTTCAAGTGCTACAATTACTTATATAAATTTACTTTTACTATTACTTAAATGTGTATGATGTGGCATAGATACAATTATATAAAAATTACAACATTTTAATGAAGAAAATTTCCCAGTATGTAGTTAAATTGATGGTAAATAAGAAAAAGTCTCTAGAGACGAAAACAAAAACATAAAAGTTTACGTTGTACTTAATTTTCATATATAATTCCTATATTATTTAATGATTTAAAAATAATAAAGAATAGGAGACATATTAATAACATTTAATTAAAGGTTTATAAGACATTTCTTACACAAAATATGTTTTATATGCCTTTGTTAAATGACTAAATAAATAAGGTTGTAGACCTTGTATTCGTAAATATATAAGCTGTTTATTATAGGTTTATTACACATATTTTTCATACAAAATTTCTGCAATGAAGAAATTTCACTAAAATCATTTTGGTTGGAAATGAATTTTAGTTAAATTTTCGAGAGTGAAAAACCAATTTGCGAATAAAATGTGTAATGGTTGGCGAAAAGACTTTTTGACAGCTGACATTTAAAATGCATTAAAAGGATTAAAATATTAGAATTTAAATTTAAAATTGAACTATCGATAAAACTTTATGCAAAAACTCTTGCTTTAAAATATTAAGAAAAAGTTATGCTCTTAACTTTATTAGCCGTTTTATTTTTTTCATTGTATCTATAAAAATGCATATCTACATTTACACTTTGCCACGTTCCACATAAAACCTATGTATATGTACATACTTATATATATATATATAAATACCACATAATTTTTATGGCTACTTAGAATAAAAACAGAAAAGTGAAGAGTGGAAAAAATAATGTAAAGGAAACTAAATGAACTGTTAGAAAAAAACAGCTACAATAATGGCAGAATTTAAGAGTGCATTACAATAAAATCCCATTTTCCAGAAGTAGTTAACTATAAACATTACAAGATTTCGTGCAACATTTATACAAGAAGAAATATTTTGCAATATATTGCATATTTACTACTACAACTAATAACTACCGACGTTCGTTACTACTACCAGCTAAACACTCGAAGAATGAAAAAAGTTTTTAGTAGAATTTTTAAGCTCAAAATAAAGTAAATAGTGCAGAAAGCCTTTGGAGATATAAATTGTTCATATTTTTATTTAGCAAAAAACCCAAAGAAATGCGTTGCAAAAAAAAAACATTTTTATATTTTACTATTTTACTTTCTTTGGGTGTAATTTTATAGTATATTAACATGGCCAACATTAATGTTGCTTCTAAGAAATTCTAACTGGAATTGGAGGAAAAGCAAAGTAGCAAAACTACAGCATAACTAGAGAAAAAAAAAACTCATCACAAGAAGAAATATGACACATTTAGAAAATAAAAAAAAAAATGAAATCTACATTGTTCAATTGTACAACAATATTAAATTCATATATACGTTATGGAGGACAAGCGTAGAAAATAAAAAAATACTAGAAGAAAGACTAGAGAATCTGTTAAACTAAAAAACTAAACTCTTTTCTTTTGGCTGTTGTTGCCTTCAAGTTTCATATTGCTCGAAATGATATGAGAATTCTAAAGATACTTGAAATTTTTGATATTTTGACTAGGTTTTGTGTTGTTACTTTAATACATTCATAAACATATTTCTTCCTTTTGGGGAAATAATTTTGTCCTTCGTTCCTTGTTCTGCTTTCTTCAGCTAACGAGCACCTCAGGTTTTTTCTCTGTAAATATTGTAGTTTTTTGATTCCTTATTTTTTTACTTGTTTCTACTGTTTGTGAGGTGGGGATATGTCTAAAAGTTTGGTTGTATAGGGTTTGCTAAACAAAGTTATTTGAAATACTTGTATTCAAAAAAATTAGAATATATGAGAGAAATCTGTGTTTAAACTGATATTATTTTAGATATTTATCTAAAAGTTTTGATTTATAGCTAAAAACCAAAATCTAAAAAAACTTGTTATTAATTTCTTTTATCTTTCCTATTAAGGACTTATTCATAAACAAATTTTTGTTTTATAAACGCTTTATAAATCAAATTTTGTATTAAAATTATGTTTTATAAACATAAAAAGATAAAATGTTGTTTTCCGTACAATTGTTATTCCTAGATAGTAGAAAGACGTAGAAGTTTTTATATGGAAATTATGTTTTATAAACCTTTTATAAAATGAAATGTTATTTTCAATAGGATTGATATATCTAAGAGCAGAAAGGCAGAGAAGATGAATAAATTAAAAATAGGATCTTATATATTATAGCTTATGAAATCGGAAACAGGGTTTCAAAAAAGTTTTAAAATATCCATTGAAAAAAGTTCTGCAATCTAATGAGTCTGTACAACACTCTCGCAGACATGTCTTGAAATATCTAATATTTATTAATCTTTCTGTTTTTATCCAAATGAAGAAAAGTATGATTAATAATTAAAGGTCTTCTGAAAATGTATACCACTTTCTTTGAAATACCAGATGAATAGTTAAATAATAGGTTTATACAGCATATATGTATTTTAGACAGATTGATATAATTAAATAGATGGCTCAACTTTTCTTTCCAAAATTATGGAAGATTCCCTATCGCCGGCCGCATTTCTTGTAAGAATTTTTTGCTGTTTCTATTATTGCGTGTACTAAATGTTTTTTTGTTTTACTACTTGCAGCAGCAAGTTTTCTACAATAAATACATTAGACATGCACTTCAAAAACTTTGATATGATTTAGTAGTTTCTAAGGCGAAATATGAAACTAATCAAAAAATGCCTTACACTTTTAATAGAAATATTAAACAATTTTTGCTTCTGAAAAAGCTTTAGACCCATACTAAACACTTTATGAAGGGCAGATCCAATACATATATTTTTTTAACTTTCAATGAACATGAACAAAATACATACAAGTATTTATATGAATATTTCTTCTTTCGTTCGTTTGCTTGTGAACATGTTGTAGTAGTGGATGTAGATGTTTATACATCTTGTTGTCATCATTTCGTTTATTTTTACATTTTTTTCTATATATTTTTTGCACAACAACATTAATGTAAAAAGTATCCTTAGGGTAATGGATGACAAGATGACAACTCCCGTTGTGTATTTAAAATGTATTTGTATTTATAAATGTATGAGAGTGTATGTATATGAGCAAGTATGTGATCGCAAAATCATGGATTTTAAGAAAATTTTACTAAAATACATCTGGATAGAAAGATAAGTGTTTGCATTAGTAGGTAATGAAGTTATTTAATACATTACTTGGTAATTAGTAAGCGTTATCAGTAATATTATGTACACTAACAAGTAGTAAGTGATTCAAAACCAAGCTTCATAAGAGTATCCAAAGGGTATAATAAGTATACAATAATATTAAAAAAGTATAAGTTTTGAAATTTAAAAAAAAACAACACCTATTTTTCTACACACATGTGTATAATTTCGCATGTATGTGTGTCTCTCAGTTTAGATGCATGTTTCAGAGAAATCAACAATATTTTGTTAAACTAAATTATCTCTGAAAATGTTATAAAGACAATTTTGAAAAAAAAACAAAAACAAAAGCAACTGAAAGAAAATTACGTTGATAGATTCTAAGTAACATTGTTAAGAAATGCCCAAAACAGTCATAATATTAAGTATCAAGAAAAAAGAAAGAATGTTACAAACAAAAGTATAGAAAATGGACTTTGTTTTTATTATTATTAAAAAACAGAGAAAAATAAAAAATGCTACATGTATCAATGATGTAATACAATGTATAAATGTCGTATTTTTTTATAATCATACATACAAAAAAAAAAAATAAAAATATTGTAGTTGTTTTTTGCTTTAATTATTTAAGATAATTTCTCGCACTAAACAAATTTTTCTTTAAAAAAAAATTATTAAAATTTAATAAACAATTAAAAATGATTATTCGAGCAACTACATTTTCACATATAATTGGTTCAGATCTTTGTTATTGACTTTTAAAATTTTTAATTTAAATGAAACTTGATTTAAAAAGTTAAAAATCGTATTTTAAAAATTTCCCATTGCTTTCAAAAAATTTCTGTTTAAAATATAATCTAAAAACAAATTTAAAACTTCGAAATTTTTTTAAATAGAATTTAGAATTTTCTAAAATCTATTTAGAATTTTTTAAAATGTATTTAGAATTTTCTAAAATTTATTTATTAATTTCCGAAATATTATGACAAATTTCTAAAATGCTATTAGAAATGGTGTAGTACTTCATGTGAAATGACTGAACATTTTATATTCATATGTACGTATGTATTCTTTGGCTATTTAGATGTCATAAACCGACAAGTACAATTTTTCTTAATAATCTCCGCTTCTTTTCTTTTTTTGTTTTTCCAGTTGTTCCCGTTAAAATAATGGAAAATGTATTTCCTCATGTTGCAGTCTCGTGCAATGTACACAACATATTGAGCCTCCTGTTCATTTACAAGATTTCTAGTTAAATTGTAAAATACTATTGTAACCTACATAGACAATGACTCTTAGATACCTAAGTACATACAAACACATACTAATATAATAAAATTTCAGCAACAATGAAACTGAAGTGCATACAAGCGTATTTTTAATAGAACAAATTTTTGTTCCTTTTCATTTTCTTTCAATTTTCTTACATCTTGTTAGTTTTCATCACATATGATACGAATACGTGTATCACAAGACAAGATTCCAATACGTATTACATTTATGTAAAAGTGTTGCCCAGCATCTATTGTTGAAGTACAAGTATGTTTTTTTAGAAAATTTTGTCACATAATTAAATTTGATAGAGTTTATGTAACTGAAACATTTAGTATCCCTTTGTAATCTAGAGATAAAATACTTTAAATTTTTAAACTTTGTTTACTGTATAACGTATTAATGCGATAAAGGAAGCTAAATTGACTTCTTTCTAAGTTATGAAACTATCAAAATACCTAGTCTCAGTACAGCCACCCCGACTTGCTGGGTATTTATGTTAAAGTATTCATATGTGTATCTATGTTTTTATACATTTATTGTACATGAACATGTATGAGTGCAACACAACATTAACTTTACAAGTATAAAAATTGAAGAACGGTAACAAAAAAATATTTTAAAGGGGTTTCCGTTGATGTGCGAATAATATGAAACAAATTGCAGTACACCAAAGTGACAGAATTTCCCGTTGCTCGTTTGTTTATGCTGTCACATCATGTATAAGAATATGCATTCTATGTCTAGAAACACAGCCTGTAGGATATACATATTATTCACATAGCTCATATAGCGCGCTCGAATTGTTCTTTCTTGTAATAGTCTTTTGGTTGTTACTGTCATCGTCATCATTGCTATTATTTTCTTCATCGGCAGGCAACATTATTCTATGCGGAATACTTCTCAAACATACATAACATACATACATATATACGATATTCAATTTAGAAAGCTTTCATCAACATGTATACACACACGTACATATATATGTATGTATGTGAAAATTTAAACTTTTAAATACATATCATCATTTGTACACTTAAAAAGCATATTCATATTCCAGTCGTGAAATCCAAAGCCATTTCATAAGTAGAACAGATCAAAACAAAGAACTAATGTAAAATAAAATAGGACATACTTAACCGTCTCTATTTATGAAATACATCGCGCATTAACAAGAAACTAGTTAGCATTAGGAATCGAAGTCCTTGTAGCTGTTAAAACAGTTAGTTTTAAGCCTTCACCAATATAATTAAAATAAAATCTACAATAATATGATCACTGCAGTCTTATCTATAATTATCACAACTATAATAAATAAATATACAAAAATGTATATTTAAATGACTGTCACAGATAATATGAATATAATTTCCGCTTCGAACATATTTTTGTCACACTATTTTTATGATTTAAATTTCAAAGTTAAAATAGTTGCGGCAACTAAATATATCATTATAGTGAGTATAATTCTTAGATTAATAATTTTAACTATTTTCAAATCTAATTTTTTCTCTAAGTGTCTAAATATTTATTAAGTATACACATATACTTATCCAACTATTTGTCCAACAATGTATGTATTCATATTATACACCTAAAAATGCAATTGTTGAACATGAAAATTCATGAATGTTTCTTCTTAAATATGCAATCTAGTAAAGATTGTTGATAAGATGAAGGTCCTAAGTATAATTCCCAAATTCTTAAGCTATAATTACTTTTTCACATACTATTGTAAAAGGATCTGCAGTAAAAATAGAATGGTTTTAAGGACCTTTTTTTGCAATGTTTCTCATTCTATTTGTCTATAATTGGTAGTTGTTATAAACGTATGTATGTATGTATGTATGTATGTATGTATGTATGTATGTATGTATGTATGTATGTATGTATGTATGTATGTATGTATGTATGTATGTATGTATGTATGTATGTATGTATGTATGTATATATGTTTGACATACATATACACTGCCGAATGTTTGTAATATGTGTTTGTATTTAATATTATATACCTTTAAAATATAATGGTATATAAAATTATACTCAAGTGTATAATTTTGCATGTTTCCCATAACGTTTTAGAGTAATTCTATTTTGACAATACTTAATGTAAAAATGTTGTTTGTTTATAAAGTGGTGAACAATTTATAGGGCTGGATTATTGTAATGATTTTGTAAATCACAAAAATAATTTTTAAGCAAATACTTTACAATTTTGCCATCAATATAGAATTGCCTTTTCTGTATAAACATGATCGTTCATCAGTGGACCCTTGAAAGCATAAGCTAAAGCCTGCTACAGGAAATATTGTTCATATCGGTTCACGACTGGACCTAGTATCTAACATAAATTTTATCATTGTAATATTGTATATACCTTAAAACCATACAAGATCTCTCCACAAAAGTCTTTATGCAAATTTTATATTTCATACAATAATCTTTAACTTTTAAATGTGTACACTCCTATAAAAATCGATAGACTCTGTGTGCCATATTCCCTGAAAAATATAGTTTTTCTGAATATTCTTTCCCTTAAACCCCCCACATGTTATTCGTGCACCAAATAAATGCTTAAAGATCCAATATCTTAAATATTCCAAATATTTGTTAAATTTTTTTGCATACTTTTAGTTCAAATCCTTTATTTCCTTTACATAGATAAATAATGAAAACTTATTCTACACTCTGCTTTTGTTAATTCAAAATGATTAATTTTTATTTTATTCTCTGGTACTGGCTAAATGAAGTACTCGTATATTCGTCTAATCTCAAATAATACCAGTCAAATAAATAAAAAGTTTTTCTGCTTTTCCTTGGAATCCAAAAACAAATATAAGAAAAAAACAGTGAAAACTTTTTACCACACGTGATTAACTTGACCAAGTTTCCTTTTTTTCTTCTTATTTTGTAAGAAATTCTAATCATTAGTATTATATTGTCATCGTCTTGAGAATACTTAAAAGGAATATTACTAACTCTATATACAAACACAGTAACATCGGAAAAACAGCACACCAGAGAGAGGAAATGCGAAAAAAAGGTCTAATGAAGGCGACCGTGTAACGACATTGCACAATTACAATTAACAATGAAAGATACCACAATTGAATTACAATAAGAAATGGAAAATAGTTAAAAATGTTGGTTATGTTAAAATTTACACACTCACTACTTTCAAATTCCATTTTACTCACTCAATTTAATGTATAAAGCGATATGAATGTATGTCGGTAAAGGTAGACTACAAATACTTTAAAGAAAATGTTATATAATCAAATATAATTAAATGAAATAATAACGAATAAAAGCAACAAAAATAATATAAAAAAAGAAAAATGAAAATATTAATATTTTTGTTTAATTTAAAGTAAACGCAATGAATACAATTAAACATTCAATCGTATTGAAGAATTGCATTTAAAGTGAAATCAAGAGGAAAAAAGTGCTCTTCTTCGTGCCTTTTTGCGCAATTGAGAAATTTCATTTCACTACAAATGCAATCAAAAGAAAATCACACAATTGTAAAGATGAAAATCCAAACATACAGAAGAGACTACAGGCTGTAAAATATAAAGTCCTTTTGAAGATAAAAAATTTAATAAAGTGAATGAAAACTTAAAGTTAATTAACGTAAATGATTAATGATGAATAAATTGGTACAACCACAACCACACAAGTTAGCTAGATTGAAAGGTGGATGTTACTGTTACTTTAGATATAAGGAAATAAACTAACTATCCTACAGGAGGCACCCTTAAAAACTGTATAGTTTTGTTCTTTGGTGGAAGATGTTTATTCTAAATTTATCATTTAGTTTTCCAGATATATGGATATATTTTTGTGCCATGCCCACTTTTTCTAGTCCGCTCATTTTTGTCCTAAATATTTATGTTGAAGGAATGTTACTTGTACACTATAATCACTCCCATTGTTAGTTATCTTTCTGTTTTGATAATAAACATTCACGATGACATTAAAATTATTTTGAACTTAGATACAACAGTTTTAGAGATATATCAATTTAATTATTAACTTTTTACTAACGATCCCACACCCACTATTGCTTTTACACCCTTTATCTTAAATATTCATAAGCAAGTCTCATATAATTTCTTTCAAATATACATTCATTACTATTTGTACTTTTGTATTGTATAAAAATATTTAACTTATTCTTAATCTCTTTTTAATATTTCCACTATTACATTGTTTCAACACAAAATGGTAAACATTTTATCTTTGATAAATTATTTAGGTGTGTTTTTAATGGGAAATCACAAGTCATATCACACTGACAATATACATATTTTAGGGCAAAACCAATATAGTAAAAATAAAAAAAACATTAAGAAATTTTAATGAATTGGTCAGTTGATTATTGTTTGTCTTGTATTGTATTTTGTACTTGCAGACAAAAAGGAAGAATGTTTATTGAACACTTTTGTATCGAGAAAGAAGCAAAAAGCAACTGCAAAAAAAAAAAAAGAATTGTTATCGGTATGATAAGTTGGCCGAACTGTTCATTTATTGAAGAAGAAAGAAAAGAAATATGAAAATACCAAACAATATAGATAGATTTGTCTCAGTATGAGATTGTAAGTATGTGTGTATTTATGTGAGAGCTAGTATGTACGAGTTGTTAGATTGTAAATTTAGGACAATAAACTATGGCAATAATTCTTCGAGTTGGAGACCCAAAAATGGCCTCAAAATTACACCACAAATATGCATTCAGACAATGAATGAATGAATGTTTGCAATGTGTTTGCTTCAATAATAATACGAAAAGAAACGAACGTACAACAAATACACTACCAATAAGTACACAGTTATAAACATAGTTGGCTAGATAGTTGGCAATATATTTACACATACATACAGACAATAACACTTCATTGGAATCTTTGTATGTATAGACATGAGAATAGAAAGATAGGTGTGAATTGCAATTTTTATTTTATTTGTTAATTTATTTTTAACTTCCTCTAATACCAAAGAGGGAGTTTTTGATTTTCATTATAACATACAAACTTTAAATATATAAAGCAATTTTTATTTACTCAAAGATAAAAAATAAACAAGTACACATAGTTTTTTATTCGCATATGTATTAGCATACATTTTTGTGCTTGTATGCATATGTGTTTGTGTGTAGAAGGATTTAGTAAACTATCGAAATTTTCCTCTTAATACTTAAAGATGAAAAACAAGGTAAAGAGTTAGTTACCCCATGTACAGCAGTTAGAATTCATGTTACACAAATCTATACATGTGTGTGTCTAAATATGTTTGTATGTTTTCTATTTTTTTTTTTTTTGAGTTTACTTACCCATATTATTTGGATAGAGTGTTGGCATTGTGCCATCTTGTTGGTAACGGGGTGGTGGTAAATCTGTATTGTCTACCAGATATGTTGAGGCTGCTTTTTTACGAGCTTCATCCTGTATGAAAAAAAGAAAAGAAGGCCAAAGCAAAAGACAAAATATTATTTTCAAATATTAGCTTTTGGTATTCACAATAATAAAAATAATAATGATAATGTATAAAAAAGAAAAAAATAAATAGAAAAAAATATTTCTGAAAAAGTTTCAACTTCTTTGAAATCTCGTTAAATTAGTTTCTTCTATGGAGTCTTATAAATATTAAAGTAAATAGAAAAGTTTGTTATCAGTATCTTTAGTAAGTTTTTGGTTGGGATTTTAATAAGTACTAAACTAAAGAAGGACTTGGCAAATTCTTTAACTAATATTTACTAACATCTAATATCTTAATTACACTCTTGGTTAGCAGCAGCACTAAATCCTTCAGATGGAATTAAAATTTTTTGTTTTGTTACCACGCGCAGCAGTATTAAAGCTTTGTAGTATATTGTAGATTTTATGGAACTTGGTCAATGATTAATTATAAACATTTGTTAAGCCAGTTTGGTGGTATTTCTAGACATTTCATTTCACTGAACTCAAGCTTTTTTTCTTTTTGTGCTTTCTTTGTGTTTTATTTGTTATTGTGGTATTTTTTTGATGATGGTTTGTTTTTTATTTGTGTTTAAAGGACTCTACATTAATCAAGTAGAGAGGGTATTGGGAAATTGTGCTGTTGTTTACAACATGTACATATTGTGGTTCTACATCTACGTATTGACTCAGAATTAATTTTTAATAAGGCGATATCCATACTTATTTTCGATCAAGTTGGTGTCTTTGTATGTATTGATCAAAGAAAACTAGTGGAAATAGGTAAATTTTAATTAGTAATATACATCAATAACCGGTGTAGCGTACTATAGTGTCGGCCATGACTGCAAATGTTTTCTGCATTATTTTTTTAAATCATTCTCATTGAAATACTTCCTTTTTTATTATGGTAGTTAATTTTTCATTTCATTTTAATTTTCAGCCTTCCTTTTGTAGAGTAGGGAGGTGGGGTGTTAAGGGATTAGTTGTAAGTCGTCAACTATATCATATTGTTTACTGCATTGGCAGGCAACTTTTTTGTTATTTCAGTCCATTTAGACAGTTTTTTGTTTCTAGTATTCTAATATACTTGTCAAAAAGTTTTAAGGAAATTGGACAAAAAAGGGAAAAATTAATACTTTTTGTTGCATTCTATTTAGATTTTATACAAATATGGTCATTTGTAAACATTTATGTTATATTGTAAAAGATTAAAACCATTAATACATAATATTAAAAATGACATTGCATTAATTACAAAAACACTTGATTTAAAGAAATTTAGATCAAAGATACAATTGGTCTTACAAAGCAAATCTTTTAATAAATCATAGATGTAAAAGGAATAAAATTTTCCTAAAATGTTCTTAGTCAGAAATGAAATAAAAAATAAAAAGTATAAATTTTCAAAAATTTTTAATATTTTATTATTTTTAAATTGGAAAATATTTTCATTTTGATAATTTATTCTTTAGCTGTTCTATATTTTTATGCAAATATTTTTATACTTTATTAAGACAGACAACTAAGCTGAACTGTCAATATCTATAATTGACATAAATAAACAAACAAAGATATAAAACAGAATATATATTTTTCCTCCTTTTTAATTCAAATATTAAAATATGAAGTTGTTAAAGCATGAATGAACATTTGAACATAATTAGCTCACAAAAACAAAGACAATAGATAGCAACAAAATGTGCCCTTTATATGTTTAGCTTTGCTTAGAGTCATCATTTGAATTCTTAATTAATATTTCTGAAGGGATCATAAACATTTTCATAAAATCTTATTAAACAAATTGGAAAATTAGCAATCTGTCAAGCTAAATTATCTTTAAGTGCTGTATATTTTTTGAAGAAAAATTAAATGGCAAAATCAAGTGAGATTGTTATTAATGAAATTGTTTGAAATTGATTAGATAATAAGGAAATTCGGATATAGAAAATTAGGACTTTAAAACTACTGCACAAATTTAGTATATTTTATAAAAATAAGTAGTGAAAAAAGAGTGTGTTTGTTTTCAATTTTGCCAAGCTTTTGTAGATTTTAGATGCAAATATCTTGGAAACAACAAATGTATTTTTTATTTAGATTTAATTTGATTGACAAACTCTTCGTTTTATATTAATGGGCAGTCGCAGCGTATGAGTTATATATTTTCATATGAAAATCAGTCAGTATTATGTATACGCGGCCATGTAAACTATTATAGTGGCACATGAAACAAGTATGAATGTATAGTCGGACATTGCCGACTATATAATACCCTACCCTACCAGTCAGTATGTTAAATAAGTGGATCATTTTAAAAAAATTAAGCATTTAATTTGTTCTTTAACCGTATTGTGGAACATTTTTACGTATAATTGACAAAAAAAAAACAAGGGGAGTTTGTATGGGGGCTAGGGTCAAATGAGGCCCAATCACTATAAAAATTAGTAGTATCGTTCTAAAAAATAAGTTTTGCAGATTTTTGTTGACATAATAGAACATTTAACGTAAGTATGAGCCTAAAGGCCCTATTCGGGGGGTACGGTTGTATGGGGGCTAGGCGAAATAATGGACCGATTTAAACCATTTTCAATAGCGTTCGTCCTTGAACCAAAAAAAGAGTATATGCCAAATTTCATCAAATTATCTTGAAAATTGCGATCTGTAGCGTGCGCACAAAGTTTACATGGACACACAGACAGACAGACGGACATAGCTAAATCGACTCAGAAACTGATTCTGAGCCGATTGGTATACTTTAAGGTCTAGAACCTATATTTTTGGGTGTTACAAACATCAGCACAAACGCATAATACCCTCCCCACTATAGTGGTGTAGGGTATAATTATTACACAATAAATTTAGGAAAATAAAATTATGAATAATTATGTAAGTATACGGTAAATATATCTTAGTTTTTGAAATATATTTTAAATAAAAAATTTCCGAAAGTTATGTTTTAAGTAAGAAATAACATGATTTTTTATTCCTAAATGGAAGTTTGTCCTTGGCAGGCTATCGTCAAATTTAAATTCAAATATCTTACTATATTTTTTTGGTCTTTTATGGGCACTTTCAGATACATATAGAAAAACTGATTTTTTGCTAGATTTCAGCTAGAGATAACATAACAGCTAGATCACTATATAAGGTTCTTCCAATATTTTCCACTTAAAAAATAGCACAACAACAAAATACAATCAAATATATAAATTTTAAATGTAAGGTATATATCTGATGTCTGTTTCAGTGATATATTCTAGTACAGCATTTTGTAAAAAATATTAGTCAATACCCTAAACAGGGTCATTCAAATAATAGTTTTTTGACAAAATAATTATTTTTTCCCCTTTTATACATGCCAAAAATCTAGATATTCCCACTAAATGCATTTTAATTAGAAATACATATTAAACTGGAATATTTGTTTAAGTACATACCAGATTAATTTACAATTTTCCTTTTATATATTAATACACGCACTGGCAACAACATTTACATTTTGATTAATGTGAAGTATATCTTAAAGTTATATTTACAATTTTCAGGATTTGTTTAATTTATTCTACAAGAATTCAAATAATTACTTTCGTATTAAACAAGTATTAAGTATGTTGTCAAGCAAAACAAAACAAAATTATTTTTGAGGCTCAATTTTCAATTTAATGAAGAAAATTTGTTACTAAATCCAATGTTGCAAAAGTTTAGCATTAAATATACAGTATATTCAATACGAATAATAATACGTTAATGATATAAATAACTCTAGATGTTTAAGGAAACAAAAATTACCAGAATTTGATATACCAGAGAGAAAGAGGAAAACAAAACCAACGAATTTGTTCATTTGTCATTTGGCTACGAAACAAAAATTAATTTCGACTGATAGAAACTGTTTGTGTTGGATTTCTTTTTTGTTAAGTTTCTTTTTTCTTGTTATGTTTGAAATTTAGTTTATTTATGATTGTATGTGCTACTGCCACAAACTTATACCAAGTTGTAGATTTATAAATACACATCTATACGTATAATAGCCACCCATCCAACTTAAGGATATTTAGTAGACGCATAAACACACATATACATATATTTGCATTAGTGTGGCACTTACTTTTTCAAGTTGTTATTTCCATATTGTATTAGTTAAATATTTAAAATATAACAAAAACTAAAATAAAGATAACTTAAGCTTTTCTTTAAACTTGCAGACTCATAAATCAAATAACATAGAATACCCTCCTAATATTTACATACTTAATAAAAAACATCGAATACTTTTGCTATTATAAATGGAAGTTTGATTAAAATACTTTTGTAATTTTTCCATTCCATTTTTTTTTGTTCATGACAAGATATAACTTTAGATGAGGAGGACTATAAAGATGGCAGTAGTAATGCTCCTGCAGGAAAGACCTTAGTCAATTACAAAACAATGACTTGAAGGGATGGATGAATAGATAGATGGATGTATGAATAAAATAATGAACGAATAGAGTAGGAAGTATCATTAAAATGATGTAATCAACTATACAGCAGTCAACAGCTACTCATCAACAATTTTAAAAGATAAATTCCAACCAAATAATATTCAAAACCAAATAAAAAAAGTGAGGGCAATTTAGCAAACAGACAGACAGCTGGACAGACTTGTCTGATACTAAAGAAACTTAAGGAAACCTACAGAGAAAATAAAACATTACAATTCAGAGATTGTAGTTGTATTTCATATTTTATCTCGTTTAAGATATATTTTCTTGTAGTAATTGTTGTTATTGTTTTTGAGGCACTAACAAATACATATTATTTTTCTCCTTACAAACGCATAGTTAGCGAATAAACAAAACAAAAATTTAGCCAAATAAGCAATAATAAAAACAGAGCTATGAAAGTGTGAATTCTTTGTAGAAAAGATAGGCAGCACCTAGAATACAATTCACATTGTTCTATTAGTACATTTTGGTTGAATTTTCATTAAAATCAATCCTGAAATGAAATTTTTGCTAAAATTTCCTTAAAATCTAATAAGAAATATATTGTGATTTTTGGTCATAATATTCATGAGATTTTTATTTAAAATCAAAAATATATCAAGGAAGGAATGAAAATATCAAACCTTGAATATTGAAAACCCATTGAAGTTATTCAATTTTTAATATTTCACAAATTGCTGTAATTCTTTCAAAAACATGTCGTATAATTAATTCTTTGATTTTGTGGTTGGCACAAATTTAAGAAACTTAAAAGAACCCAAGTTATTCTTAAAAAGCACAAGAGCAGCAAAGAAACCAAAGAAATATACACAAAGTTTGCAACTTAAATAAATAGACGAAAGGAAAGGACCTAAGGAATATTCAGTTCGTAATGTATACGAAATGAAAAGGCAAAGAAATAAAACAAATGAACATTTCAACGTCACTTGTAATTAATCACACGCCAGCGCTTATCCAGCATGATTTAGAACTAACAAATCGTTTCAAATTATTATAATAATTTATTATTTTAATCTTGAGTTACATGTGAGAGTGTATGAGTTTCGGGTACTAGTTGTACTAGAAAATGAAAATAAAAAGGGAGAAAAAGAAAGTTCATACGCACTTATACAAACATAGATTTCAGTTCTATATATGTATGTGTTACTGTATATTAAAAGCAGAAATAACAAGTTTATTGTTGTTGTTTCATTCAATGCAAATAATCGAAGTCAGACATCTTGAAATTGTTAAAATTTTTCAGAATCAACAGTATCAACAATAGCAACAACAATCAATGAATGAATAAAATAAATGAGTCTGAGTAGGGAAACATACAAACAACTTTTTTTTTATTTATTTCCTTTTACTCTTGTTTAGAACAAAAAAAGAAACTGGCAGTTCATCACTTCTCTTAGACAACTGCAGAAACATTCATAGAAATATGTATATGAATGTAGATATGTGTTTGTTATCGAAATGAAATATTTTTGCATTAGATACGTTTTATAGGCTTCATATTAATCTTTATGTAAATTAGTGTTAAAGCCAAATGAAGAAAAATAAAAATAAACACAAAATCAAATGAAATAAAATAAAAATATACACACATACACATCCTTAAAAAGGCGTGTAATTTATTTTTCATATAGTATTACTCAATAGCAGTTGTTTGTTTGTTTTTTTTTTCCTTCCTAGCTTTAAGATGTTTTGTATATATGTAACACTTGTTGTAATGATAGGTATGCCTGCATATTTATATTTGATAATTAATGTTTGTATGTTGATTTATACATAAACTCATGCCTGAATGTTTACATAAATATTTTCAATAATAACACTAACAACATATGTTTATTATTATGTTTTACAACGTTAAATACAGCGATTTATTTTGAAAATTTGTTGGTTGTGTAGAGTAGTAGAAAAAAGAAAACATGTGATTTACATGTTTCTTATATCGTTCTCAATTTCTCGTTTTATTAACTTAAGATTGTTTTTGTTATAGCTATTGACGTTGCTATTGTAGTTACAAATAATAGATTGTTTTTCAAGGCTGCTGATAATAAGCGCTGGCACAAAAGTTATGACATGCTATTAATTTACAACAATCAGATTTCTGTAATTATTGTTAAAAAAATATTATTGATTTAAATGTAATATTAATTGTATATTTTGAACGGCAAAACAAATTATTTTGATGTAAATTAATAGATTTTAAATTGTACTAAAATTGCTATGATTGTTGACAATTTTATGAGGTATATTTTTTATATAGTATGAAAATTAATATTAAGTATAAGAACACAATAATGAACAAGTAAGAGTGTTATATTCGACTATGCCGAATCTTATATATCCACCATCAAATCATTGCCATATAAATAAACTTTGATAATTGGAATATTTTATTATTATATATCGATACTAATGTGAATATCAGGTTAATATTTGAAATAGTTCTCTTAATGGGGGTTTAACTATTGACAGTGAAAATTTCGGATTCGACGGTAGGAGGATTTCAATTCCTTATTTATTTCAAATTTTATTGTTATAATTATATTTTTACGCCAGTAATGAACATTAAAGACATTTTCTTAAAGGGAAATTATACAGGGTTAGAGACAATTATGGACCGATCCTCATAAAATATGGTAGAGTCATTTTAGCCTAAAATTAGTTTATATGGAATAGCGTTGGGGTATTCGTATTATCAGCCAGTTAAAGTAATTTTCTTAAGGTTAACTTATATGTGGCGGTAAGACTAATTATGAACCGATCATCCCTAAATCTCGTAGAACAATTTTTATTTATACAAATCATATTTATGTATAATTTCTAACCAGTAATGAGCATTGTAGTCATTTTCGGTGGGGTAATTATGGACTGATCCTCGTAAAAAATGGTAGAAAGATTTCGCTCCCTATAGAACTTATCAATTTCGTCACGTCGAATTTCGTCACTGTACTCGAATTTTTAAGCCAGTAATTAGCGTAAAAGTATTTTTCTGATGGAGTATAGGTTCAATTATGGGGCGACATCCACAAAGCCCCCATACAACCATACCTCCAAATAGGGCCTTTTGGCTTATAATTAATTTAAATGATCTATTATGTTAACAAAAGTCGACAAAACTTAGTTTTATAGAACTTTAAATGACACTACCGATTTTTGTAATGATCGGGCTTCATTTGACCCTATCCCCCATACAAACTCCCCTTTAGAAAATGACTTAAAGGTCTAAATTCACTTACAAACACTAATAACACTTTTAAATTCTTCATAAATAATATTGAAGAAGACTTAACTCCCCCTACCAACATTTTTAAGGATAGGGCCATATTTTTCCCTACTCCCCTTTAAGCCCTCCTAAAAAATCTCTTTTTTGCAAAAAAAAAAAAAGTAAAAATATTCCGAAATAAGATTAAAAAAACAAAACAAATGCTTCATTTTTTTAAATAATCCCCATTTTTAACATACATACTGACTCGTGTAGGGTAACATATGGTCGGCTACGCCCGACTATACATTCATACTTGTTTTCTTTTGTGTGAGAACCGAGCCTTTCTAATTATAGAACACCCTTAACTTGTGCATGCATGTTTACATAACTTTTATTCACTTTTATTTATAGTGTCAAATTTATTGATTTATTAATATAATTTTATTTGCAACATATTTATATACCCTTCACCTTCGTGAGAAGGGTATATATAAGTTTGTCATTCCGTTTGTAATTTCTATAATATAATTTTCCGACCCTATAAAGTATATATATTCTGGATCCTTATAGGTAGCGGAGATGATTAAGCCATGTCCGTCTGTCTGTCTGTCTGTCTGTCTGTCTGTCTGTCTGTCTGTCCGTCTTGCATAATTCTATCAGACATACGACCGGCAAGAACGCTTTTAAAATCAGCGAAATCGGTCCATAAATAACGGAGATATGAGCAAAAAACCGAGACAACCTCTGAAAATTTCATATAAAATTTAGATTTTTTATTCATGCTCAGACAGAAACTGCAAAAAACAAAAACAAAATACATAACAATACGGTAAATATTGTTATTGTAATTTGTTTATAAAAGCAAAGCAGAGCAAGAGCAGCAGAGCAAGAGTAGCAGAGCGAGAGCAGCACTAATGTTTTGTTATTGGCTAGAAATATGAAATTAAGTATGTAGAGCCTGGATTAAGTGAGAACCTATAAAAGGGGACTTTCTGGTACTTTTTCGTTCTTCAAAAGGTATTTTTTGAAATTTCTATATATATTGAACCTAGAAACATGAAATTAAGTATGCATGGCCCGGATTAAGTGAGGACCCAAACAAGGGGAGTTTTTGGTACTTTTTCGTTTTTCAAAAGGTACTTTTTGCAATTTTTACAATATTGAACCTAGAAACATGTAATTAAGTATGTATGGCCCGGATTAAGTGAGGACCCATAAATATTTCATTTATTTAAATTTACATATAAATATAAGTATACATTTATTATAGAAATATAAACTTGAAAAATTCTCAAAACTTTTTCTATCTAAAGATTCAATTATTATTTTTTTAATACATTTTATAGAGTTATATTTTTTATACTAAAAAAAATAAGAAAATAATGAAACAACATTTTGTAGTTGTTATTTTATTCAATAAACATCCATCACATTGTATGTAACAAAATACTTGGAAAATTTTATTTTATCCCTAAGTTGCAAAAAAAAAGGAAAATCAATCAATTTAAAACTGTTCAATACCAGTAACAGAAAAAAAGAACAACGCAGGTTCAACTTTTTAGTTTAGATAAATTAGTTAAATTGAATTGATTACACTCAAACATATTCAAACATACGTTTTTTTGAAAATCCCTAAAAGAGATTCTCATTTTGATAGTAATTTTATCAATAATAAATTAAATTCACATTTGTCTTGTTATCTTTCAAGGGCGATAAAAGTTTTTATTTTGTGGCAAAAACAAAAAAATAGATTTAAACATTTAACTGAAATCTTATGATAATTTCAATTTATTTTATTGAAAGTTTTGCGTATACAAGATTTATTACTAATAACATTTATATACAGAAAAACTAGTAAGAGTATTTTTTAACTTATTATTTTACTTATTTATTATACTTTACACCTCTACAGTGTGGAGGATATTATGCATTTATGCTGATGTTAGTAACACCCAAAAATACGGGTCGATAAAGTATACCAATCTGTATACTTTTTGTCGATGTCAGTCCGTCCGTTTTTTCCTCCTTTATCCCCAATTTTTAAAATCTCCACTTATCGTTTAACAACTGGTTATTCTTCTTAAACAATTTAAAAAATATCTTAACCATAACTGACAAACATAACATAATTCCCCAAAAACGTATATATGTATGTTTTATGTTGCTGTCGATTTAAGCTGAACTTGAAGCTTCACGTTGTTGTTTTCACTGTGTATTTTTTAACAATACTTTTTTCTCCAGATTATTACCCATATCTCATTGTATTATAAACCGAATGATGCTGATTAAAAATAAAGAATTCTCGTAATCATTGTTAATAAAATTATAAAAATTTGGATATTGAAAATATCATCGGAGTTCAGAAATTGGATTTCAACATACATAAAGACAGACAGACGGACATAGCATAAACGACTCCCCTTTCTATAAGCATCCAGAATTTAAATAAATTTCTAGGGACTGCTCCTGTGAATTTTAAATTTCTCAGAACTTTAAAAATTTTAATGCAATTAAACGCTTAACCTATTAAGTATTTAAACGTTTGTTGTGTAGGTGAAGAGTACTTGAGGCCAAAAATAACACAGCAAAAATAAAACGAAGAACTTCCAAAAAAATATAATTTCTTTTAAAGGGTCGAAAAACCCATTTTTTTTAATTGAAAGTATATTTTTTTACTGAAAATTTTTGAATTAAATCAATTTTATTTTGGAGTTAACTGACAAATGCTTGTAATTCATTTATTTATTTATGTTAATACTTATTATTTGAATCAAATTAATTGTATTCTATTATACAACAATTTCATTTTCTAATAACTTCCAAAAAAGAAGATAAAAATTTCTTCCTGATTATGACTTCAGATGTAGTGAATTTGGAATCAAATAAAAACGACATATCCCCTATGGCAAGCCTGTGTTAAAATCATAACTGCTTCATGTCGGATCAGTTATACACACAATATTCAAGTAGTTTTATTATAAATCGTTTAAACGTTATTTAAAGCATCGGTTAAATAAAATGCCATAATTTATGTAAAATTATTGCAGCATAGAAAAAAACTCTGCTACAATTTGTTGCATATTAAAATAATTTCATTTGTATGGGTGTAAAATATGTAAAATAAAATTAAACAATACAGTAGCATGTTCTTAGTGCATACATAAAAATGTTTGTACGTATTACATATGTATGTATACATGTAAATACATAAATTGGCCGCAGTGTAACCATTAACATTTTTATAATATTTATATTAAAATAATATCCAATTGTTTTGTTTACCTTTAATTTTAGTTGTTTTTAACAATATTATAAATTGTCAAAATAATAAATTATGGTTTTTATAATAACAAAGCAAAAAAAAACCAAACAAACACATGATAATTTAAAAGAAAAAAATACTAAAATTACACTCGAAAATATATTCTAGTTATTTTCAAAAATATTTTTTTTCAACTTCAGCTCATAAAAATTTCATAGACTGACCAAAGGAGCTGCATTTGGAGCACTTATTGCCTTCTATGTTGTGGTAAGTTTTCTTACTTATGTTTTTTTCTAGTAAATTTAAATGAAATTTCAGAAATGGTGAAAGCAACTTAACAATGAACTGTTTATTATAACTAGTATGAGGAATGTCGGATATGTATTTACATATGTGTGCGATTATTTATGTATATGCCTGTCTATATTTGCAAATAATTAAATTAAATATGTATATGTATGCACTATTTACTATTTCAATTTGTTTTAGTTTGAAGCGTGTTAAAAACATATGAATATTTATATTAAAAAAAAATGCTAAGAATTATAAATCATCATATAAATATTTAGCAAATAAAAATACATGTACAAATAATACATTTATACATAAATACGTTTTTATATTTAAATATAAATAATTGTTAAACTGATGCATTGATACGTGGCTAAAATAATTAAAATAATCACAGATTTGCTTACTAAGATGAATGATATAATGAAATGCAATATTTTTATGTTTAATTTAATTATGTATCTAAAAAATCACCCAAAAAAAAAAAACTGGGATAATATTATATTACAACATGTTGTAGAAATAAGGAGTTTTTAATACACAATTAATAAGCCACTTTTACCCTTCACATTTAGTTTTGTATAATTAATTGAATTGTACTCAGAAATGTCAAAAATTCTAATAGAATTTATTTAATATTATTTATACCCTACACGACTATAGTGGGGAGTATTATGCATTTGTGCTAATGTTTGTAACATTTAAAAATATAGGTACTACTCACAACTTAAACTGTAACAATCGGTTTAATATCAATTACTAAGTTGATTTAGCTCTGTGTGTCCATGTAAACCTTGTGCGCAATGCAATTTTCAAGATAATTTGATAAAATTTAACACATCTTTTATTCCAAGAACAAGCCTATTAAAAATGGTTAAAATCGGTATATTGTTTCGTCTAGTCCTCATGCAACCATATTCCTGAATAGGGGTTTTGAGCTTATAATATTAAAATGCTGTTGTATAGGCAAAACATAGTTTTAAAATAATTTTTAAAGATACTGCCGATTTTCGTAATGACCGGGTTCTCATTTGACCAAAGCCTCCAGCCACAATCACTTATAAACACTAAATTTTGCATAAATAACTTTAGTGTAGACGTAAATGTCTCTGTCAAAATTTATAACGATAGGCCCATGTTTACCTCTTTTACAGAGAATTTCTTATTTTTCAACAAATTGTAAAAATATTTCGTAATTAGGGCAACAATAAATTTGAATGGTTTTTATACCCTACACCACTATAGTGGGGAGGGTATTATGCGTTTGTGCTGAAAAATATTGGCCCTAGACCATAAAGTATACCAATAGGCTCAGAATCACTTTCTAAGGCGATTTAGCTGTGTCCGTCTGTCCGTCCGTCCGGCTGTCTGTGTGTCCATGTAAACCTTGTGGGCACGCTACAGGTCGCAATTTTCAAGATAGTTTGATGAAATTTGGCACATACTCTTCTTTTCGTTCAAGGACGAACGCTATTGAAAACGGTTGAAATCGAATCATTATTTCTCCTAGCCCCCATACAACCGTACCCCCCGAATCGGGCCTTTAGGCTCACAATTACGTTAAATGTTTTATAATGTCAACAAAAATCAACAAAAATTAGTTTTATAGAACAATAAATTACAATACTAATTTTTATAGAGATCAGGCCTCATTTGACCCTAGCTCCCATACAAACTCCCGTTCAGAAAATGATATGAAGGTCAAAATTAACTTATAATTACTAATAAAACTATCAAAATCTACATAAATGACATTAAGTAGACGTAAATTCATTTACCAAAATTTATAAGGATAGGCCCATATTTAAACCTTCTGCCCTATGAGCCCTCTTGTACAAAATCTGTTTTCTGTCAACAATAAGTAAAAAATTTAACAATAAAATAAATTAAATGCTTTATATAAAAAAATCCACCATTTTAACATACTGACTGGTGTAGGGTATCATATGGTCGCCAATGTCCGACTATAAATTCATACTTGTTATTATTGAAAATAATTGACATTTTTTACACACTACTCACTGGTCGACCATGACCGACTATACATTCTTACTTGTTACTACTATAGATTTGTTGGTATTACAAAATTTGATTTAATATTATCAATATATTTCTATTACATTTTACAGTGGGTCAAAACTTTAATATTTTTTAAACGATTGCATTGTTTACATAAAATTTTGAATACATATATATGCATAACCCATCATTATTAGTTCCAATATCATACTAGAAACAGCACGGACCAGGCACCCATTGAAGCTAATAATATTGCGATAATACAACTGAGTAAAAATATAGTACATGAGTAAAGTACAATATATATTGGATTTTAAAAACATATAAAAATCCAGCTTTAAGGCCCGGTCGGTCTAGCTTTAAATTGTTTTTTTTTCTGAATTACAAATACATGCAATTCGAAGATCTAGCTAAATCCATTATAATTTTATACATATTTTTTTTAATTGAATATTTAATATTTATTATTGTTATTTTAAATATTGTAATTTGTTTACAATTCTACACTTAAACCTATACATACATAATGTGAAACAAATAATAATAATAATAATAACAATAATAAAGCAGATATAATTAATAATGCAAAATTATAAAACCATTTCATAATAATTTCATGATGTATTCAATATGAATATAAAATCTATGTGTAGTTATTTAAAAGAAATTCTTAAATTTTTCATAATTTAATAGTTAAATATTTGTTATTGAATTTTTGTGATTTAATTAAGGAAAATATAAAAATGGCGAGACACAACTACATACTAATACATACTACTCAGTACTGTCTCATCATCATAAACATAAAGTTTAATAGTTCAAAAACACTTTTTCTGCATTTTTGCTTGGGTTATTTTGGGTACACTCTTACATACATACATAGAACATATTAAAAGGACAATAATGAGAGAATGGAGAGAAATTGAATGAACGAACGAACCTTTCAATAAAAGTAATTTGTGGGAAAAAATGTTTTAACGTTACCTTAAGCTTTGGGGGACCCCAAAAACTAGTATATATTTATATATAATATATCTATGAAAATTATAAAAAGAACCTCAACGACCCAATGATGCCCTATTGAATAACAAATAATAATAATCTATAATCTAGCCAATGGACTAGAATAATACAAGGATTTTAATGCCTAATAAAAAAGTAAAATTTTTAAGATCTTGTTTCTTTAATTTTGTACTTTTATACCTAAAAAAGTACTTTTTTGATAAAAATAAGTACTAATTAGAAATTTTAATTCCGAAATTGTTAAAACTATCCAAATGATATATTTGATCCGTTGTTATACTGTAAAATGAAATCAATTACCTTACAAATAATATTACTAAACCTGAATATACTGCCTATTATAGTGGTGTAGAGTTTTCAAAGTAGTGGTGGCAGGAGTTTATAACTGAACATGTGTCATATACATATACATATGTATGTGTATATTAAGTATGTTTATAAAAATGAAATAAATAATGATAATGACAATGATAATGATGAAAACCCACAAAAAAATACATTCTTATTTTTTCTCGTTATCCTCCTAGATGTTTCTTTTTTCCTTTATTTTTTATTATTATTTGCTTTCTAACTAAAAGGATATTAAAGCATATGACATTTAAATTTTAACATACATACACTTATATGTGTATTATACATATGCGTTTGTGTGTGTACCTTCAATAAGATTTTATTTTTCTTGGTTGTTTCTAGTATGTAAGTATGTATTTGTTTTCCTTTTTTTAAGTATGTTTTGACTACAAATAAAAGCTTAACAAAAAAAGGTCTCTAACAAATAGTCTTAAAAATATATTTACTATATACTACTTAAACGTATTTACATCTACCCAGCAGTTTTGTATGGAATATACCTTTTTTTCTTAAATTTTAACTAGTTCTTTGACTAGAAAATGAAATTTTTAAAGTATTTTCGAATATAGTTATTTACAATAGACTCATCGGACGACAGGGTATTCATAGGGCATTCACATCTACTTGTATAGAGACCTAAGTACATATTAAATGTATACATCTTACATACATATGTATGTATTATACGTTTATGTACATACATACGTATGTATAAGTAGCTATTCATATAGTGGAAATAAACTTCGACCTTTTTAGATTTGTCCTAAAAATGTTATTAAGACGACATTTTAGGCATTTTCTCCCGTAATCATTTTGCATATGACATAAACTCACCACATATATATATGCACCATTTAAACTAGCATAAAAATACTAAATTTAAAAGAAAGCAAAAAAAAAAAACAAAAGTAACCAAAAGAAATAAATGAAAATCTAAATTGTTTCTTTCTGCTAGTTAAATCGTCTGCACGTATAACAAAAAATTATACTTATTATACTTAAATTTTGCTTGGTATTTTAATATTAAGGGAAACTAAATGTTATTACTTTAAAGTTATGAAAATGTACAGACATAAACAACTTTAAGATCTTGGCTGTAGAATATAGTTTTTTGTTATACACCTGCCTTCCTGACACTTAGGAGGAAGGTATTCAAGAGAAAATTTATATAACAAATATAGAAAATTATGAGAACCTAGATGAGAAGCATTGCTAGGGAAAGATTTTATTAAGTTAATTTTGTAGATTTTTTCAGCATAAAAAACAAGTAGGAAAGTATGGGCATGGTCGACAATATAATACCCTACAAAATGAGTATATCTTTAAAATTTTTATATTTCATAAAGAAACTTTTATGTTGAATTTCACCTAAATTCCAAAGTATTTATGCAATTTATTGATAAAAAAAACAAAATTTTCTAAATGAGGCTTTATATAAAATATAGGTCAAGCATGGGCCGGCCCTCATTAAATTTGGGAAAAGGGTATAATTTTAAATAACAGTTTGTTTTGATGAGTTTCAATGCGATACAAATGGTTAACAGTCAATTTTGACGTTTAAGACATTTTTTCAAGAGTGGTTTGTATAAGGGCCGATCACTACGAAAATCTGCAGTGTCATTTATACTTATATAGAACTTATTTGTGCCATTTTTAGAGAGATAATAGTATATTTGACGTAATTATGGCATAAAAAGCTCAAATCGGGAGGTACGGCTGTATGCCAAAAAAAATTAGCTTGTTCCAAATTTCATCAAAATTTCTTGAAAATTGCGGCCTGTAATTTGCGCACATGGTTTACATGGACAGCCAGCCAGCCGGACAGATGGACGGACATATCTTAATCGACTCAAAAAATGATTCTGAATCGATCGGTATACTTTAATGTGGGTATTGGAACAATATTTTTTTGTGCTACAAACATCAGCACAAACGTATAATAGCCTTCCAACTATAGTTGTGTACCAAAGTTCACTTCTTAGCACCTAAAAACGTCTTTTGAAAAGGTTCCTTTTTCAATTTCTAGTTTAATTTGCTGTTTTCTTTGTGATTTTATAAACTAAATATATTGTTAAAGAGAAGAGGGAATAAATATGTAGTTGTTTTGAATTTGGACTTCATGAGTCCACTGAGGAAGCGGAAAGAGATTCCCAAAGTTGTTCACCTCGGGTTTGATCCTTTTAAAAGGATCATATTTAAGTTTGTGCTCCAATGTCAAAATCTGCTATTAAGTACTACAAACCCTCGTCGTAGCAATATATTATTTCTTTTAAATTTGCATTTAAAACTTCAATTTATTTTTTATTAAAAGAGGACCCAAATATTTTTAGACTGATATCCATGAATATATAACATGTCTACCTTGTATTTTCCCTTATAATGAGTAAATTCTCAAATAACTGAATCGGATATTATAATTTAACATAGTAAGTAGAACCAAAATCCAGTGTCAAATTTATCATATATATTAGAATGATTTATTACTATTAAATAATTTTATGACAATTTTTACATTTTAAAGCAATTTTAGTTTTATCTAGTTTCCTTTCCATTTTCTTAACAACAATCAGATGCAATATAGTTATGGTTGTGTAATAACATCGGTTACCTTCCTCTTAAGATCCAAATAACATTAAGCATTTTTTGTATAATAAATTATAAATTAAGTTTTTTTACATGCTTCAGTTTTCCAAATTCTAATAAATAATTTAAAAGAAAAACTTATAAACACCCTACCAAAAGCATCCTGGCAGACAGAGGGACAAAATATACATATAACAAACAAGGCCATAAGGCGATAAAGAAACAACTGAGTGGGCAGGGGTTTATGAATAAAAGGATAAATAGGAAAACAACATCAGAAAGTTGAAAACACCAAAATATAAAAGAAATAAGTCTTTTCAGGGACAAATATTGGTAGACAAGAAATAAGAAAAGAAAACAGAATAACACTGCCATAAGTATGACACCAAAAACACTACAACAACAATTGACAATGTTTTTTTTTTCAACAACTTTGAATAACTAAAATGTTAAAGAAGCGAAGACGAAAAGCTACCAAAATATATTTAAAAGAAGAAACAAAAAAACTCAAGAAAAGGAATATCTTAAATAGCAAATAAAAGACCAAAAATTCTACTCTTCGAATAACAACAGGAAAAGGATGTACGAGGCTGTTGGTGGATGTGGTGTATGTTTTGGCAGCGATAGCACTACCACTGACAGCAGCAGGAACAACAGAACCAGCAGCCATCAGTGAATAGTAGTAGTAGTAGTAGCAAGATGTTACTTTTCAAATAGCATCATTATCATTCGTATGATGTGCCATGAATAAAATATTAAAGATTACTTTTTCTCAAAATTATTTGTTTTCCCTTTAAATGGTTTTTCGTTAGACATCATTACAATAAATATTGTTCATTGGTCAATTATAAAAGGTTAAATTGAATTATTATTTTTTTAAGTCTAAAAAATATATTGACAATAAATTGTTTTCAATATAATTGCAATAATTTATTATTGCATTTCTTTAGAAAATATATAAAAAACATATTTTTTTAAATGAAAAACGCAGCTCATTATGTACTAAAAAGGGTTAAAAAACAAATAAATATTAATTATAAAAAAATATGTTTGAATTTAAATTAGTTTCGGAATTCTTGGTAATTTAAAAATGTTTTTCATTAAAATAATAAAATAAATATTATTTTAATTTGCTGTAAATCAGTTTGGTAATTTAAACCAAGTTTTCCGTTATGAACTTTACACTTTAATCAAATTGTAATTAATAAAAAACATTTTTTTAGTTTCGTCTTTTTCTTTTATTCTAAAAAAATGTTATCTATATTACGAAAATACACATTATGAGTCGATTTTTTGAAGAACTAATATTTTATTACATTACAAACATCAGCACAAAAGCATCATAACCTCTTCATTATATGGGAGTAGGTTTGAACTACTGAAATTTTAATGTTTTATAAAAAAAATATGTCTAATAACTTAATTTCATTTCATTTCTGGGATTTGATGTTAATGTTTCTAAAGAAGTTAAGAGTAAGTGGAGTTAAGGGAAGTCAGCTAAAATATCTATTGAATTGTATGGACTTATCTGCATTAGCTGCACGTTTGGCATAAAATCAGTATAATTTTTATTTTTTGCATTCAAGAGCGTATTTTCATTTTTTTTTTTTTTTTTTTTGAGAGAGGGAAAAAAGTAGAAGAATTGAAATAAAATTTAAATTATGTTGTACATGTGCAATTGCATTGTTCCTTTGTGAAGTAGCAAAATGACAGCCAAAGATTGTTCAAACACTCAAACACACACAAACACATGTAGTTGTAAAGAAATAGATATTTGTAGTTTCTTAAAATTCAATTCAAGCACGGAATAAGGACGTGTTTTCTTCTAGACCACAACTACAATTACCAAAAAGCGTGTGTGTATATTTATACATAGGAGTATTGTATATTAAAAGTAGTGGAATTCCTATTATATTGATAAAATATAGAAATGTTTTCTATGTATATGAATATATAAAGATAGAGTAGACAGTTTAAATTATCACTGGAGAATTTTTAGCTTAATTCCCTTATATTGTATATATGTATAACACGTGTTATCTGTGAGAGAAAAACTTCGGGATCTACTGAACACAAATCTGGTAATAGAGCAATCAAACATTATTCTAATTAAAGATCCAGTATAGCTTTAATTGAGGTCCTGTGGTGTCCACAATAGGATAATAAGCAATGAAGAGGTTTTGACGAAATTGTTGTCTGAATTGTAATCTTAGGACAATATATGTGAATTACATTCAGATTACTGTGTAAAATTTCGAATAGATTCCAAATTTGCTTAATGTAATGATTAATTTTTTAGCGTAAGTTTTAAATATATGAAGCATTAATTTTAAAATATTTACACACAAATTTTAATTATTTTTCATGATTGCTTTCATATACATTATAGAATATAAGCCATCCTAATAATAGTATCTGACACGGACAAATATGGCAAATGGTGATTTTACAATAAAACTTATGCTTTAAATATAATTTTGCAACTTCAGTAAATTTTTAATTTAAAATTTCAACAAAAATTCTCAAATATAAGAGTGTAGAAAAACGCAGTGTTAAGTAGGCAGTCAAATCACTTGGGTACATTTACTCGCTAATTCCCTTATGATACCTTAGTAGTAACACATGTCTACAATAAGTATTAATTACTCTAGGCAGATAGATTTTAATTCTTATATAGATTATCAATTTTTGAAAAAAAGAGGAGTGCCAAAGTGACACTTTTTCAGTAACATTTTCTTTTTGATAATTGTTAAAACTGAGAACTAATCTTCTGACATATGCTCTCTGTCTTAGGTTATAACTATGCTTGCAGTAAGTACATACATACATCATAGATCGCGAAGATTAACAACTGATTTCTTTAAACAAACTGAGTTAATGTGTTTACACATTTCCCCGATAGTACGCTTGCCAGTTATTATTAACGGACATTTCTGAATGAAGAGCATTGCAAAAACCTAGTCCCGTTCTTTCCCCATAACTGTCTTGTCGTGATGTGAACGCTTAAATACACATTATGACTATGGCTATGAGATGTTATAGTTTTCATAACTAAAAGTATCATCATGTCAATATAGTGAATGTAGAACATGTCTTCCAATCCTACATCCTTCTTTGACGACATAGATTTTACGCTTTGGAATTTGATTTGGCTATCTATTTGTGTTGTAAGATCATAACTGTTAAGCACAGCGTTATAAAAGCCCTTTGAAGCTTAAGATATGTGGTAGCAGTATCAAGGATCTGGAGGGCTAGCCAGTGAATGAAGAGGCTAGTTGATAACAGATCCCATCAGCATCATGACATGTAAGTTCCTAGTCCACGTACGCCGTTGCTGAGGGTCGTCCGCATTCATGTGCATTCTGATGGGATGCAAAATAGAGAAACCTAATACAATAACAACAACTAAGATGACGTTAGGTACACGTCGGAAGGAATGACTGACCTGTTAAAAAGGAACAAGAGTTCGACAGTACATGACCTCAGCATGAAGGTCAAGCTGACTTTAAAGTAGAGACTCTTCTGGAGGTGTCAAGGAGGAAAAATCAAGGAACGAGACGCTGAGGCCTCTCTTCTTTCTGTCCAAGATGACAAAAGACGATTCCGTAAAATTGTTGTAAAAGGGAAGACATTTTTTAGAAGGCACCGACAAAGCTTCGCTAAATTCTAAAGCATTTGCAGCCTGAGGTGTTCCACTTGGAGCCCCTGGAGACAACAAGGGGCTGTTATCATTAACTCGTTCAACACTCAAAATAGTGATCGTAGTATCAACCTGAAGTATTTAATCCGGTGGTATCAAAGTATAGAGTAAATAAAGTTAAACTTGTAAGCGAGTAAGTTTTCTGTACAATTTCGGAATTAAAGTAAGAAAAGATTTCTTGATTCAAGATTTATAGTAAACATTGAATTGATTAGAAGTATTGTTTTCTGATGTACCCATTATTATTTCTTAGCTTATATTTTGTATACATTTAAGATAAAATTGAAATAGATATTTGAATTATTTATAAATATTGCCCACCCTAAAACAAACCATTTTAAACAGAATCAATAACATTGATGTCAAAAATATTTTCAACTTAAATACTGATTATAAACAAACAAGTTTTTAAGAAGTAATACAAAAATTTGATATTTTAATTAAAATCGAAAAGTGTAAATAAATTTAATCTAACAGAAATATTATAATAATACATCTTAAATTTTAATTTATTAAATGATTTCGTAACTGTCAATGTCAACACCTAGCGCTTTCATAGAATTTTAATTTTTCAAACATATAAATACGCATTTCTTGTAAATACAATCCAAATGTCCTAAAAGTATGTTACACATTTGTAATCAGGCATATGAAATGTTTGTCAGAAACAGCATGTACATTGAAATCCTATTTACATTAGTATGTATAATTATAATGAATATACAAATGTACAAGTTTTTAAATATTAATTACTTATCATTTTCATAAGTAGAGTTATGGTTTTCAGGTACTAAATGAAAATTAAAATAAACATGTAAACTTTTCAGCTTTTCAAAAATTGAACAGTAAATTGGATTATAAAAATACTGAAGTACATGTAGTAATAGATTAAAAAGGAAATATATTTCTATAATTAATTAATTTTCTTTTAGCATCGTAATTCACCGTTATGACTATTATAATGATTAAACTGTAAAATAAATTAAGTAATATTTTGCTTTATTTAGAGTGTACTACGAAATCTTTAGACAAAAAGACTAACTGAAGAAGTAAGAGAAGTCGCTTCTTATTCATAAAATGTTCTTATTTATAAATTTTCCTAAATCAGAAATACGTAAATAATATATAAAACTCATTGATTAATATTTGTTTTTTTTTTGTTTATCCATATGAATCTATTTTGTAAATTTATGTATATATGGAGATTATCGTAATCATACAAAATATGAATATTATGTCTTTCCTAATGTATGTATGTAATACTTATTGAAGATAATGTCAAGTATTAGGGTGACTTAAACTAAAGTTTCAGCGATTAGTAAAGCGCTTCTTTCAAGTTATCGCGATTTTTATATATTTATTTTCTAAAATGTTTTCAAAACTTTGAAACCATTCTAATTCTAATTCTATAAACTGCAAATGTATGTATGTGTATAAACTCTTTTCTACAATATTTCCTGTTGAATATGCATACACACATACACAGAGACATGTTTTTACGTATACATATATATTATCATAGTTATAACTATGATAATATATGTATGTGTGTATAAGTTCGTAAGCTTAAGATGAAGAACCCGGAAAACATTTCGCATATTTTTATATTGTAACTATTACTGTGATGCAAGTGGAAGTTTAGTTTTTTTTTTATTCATTCTTGAATATTAGATGAATGTACGTAAAGACTGACAGACGTACGGACGGACAGACAAGCGGATGGACGTACATATGTAATTGTAAATGTGTATAGAGTATTATAAAATGGAATCTTTGCAATGTTGTCATTGTTAAATGAAAACATTTCATTTTATTTCTTCGTTTTTTTATTATTTTCTTTCATTCTAGAAAATCATAAAAGAAACTATTGCGAGCAAAAGCAAATATATAAATATTTGATATTCCTACACGAACACAAAACTATATCACACACACAGCCATATAAACACCCATATTATAATAAATAGAGAAATAGTACATTCAAATGCAAATCATGAAAATAAAAGAATGTTTTTATGAATTTAAAATAAAATAATTTTCTTATTTCATTATTTTAAATCAATGAAAACTAAACATTACTCCAGGACATGAAAATAATCTGATTTTATACAGTCACAATACGTCCGTCAACAAAGCTTTGTCTTTAATAGCAAGTCTGACGATGACTTCATTGGTGCAAATGTGTTAAAAATTTAATAATTACTTTTACATTGTAATAACTACTTTGACATTGTAAACAATAATATTGTATGCTTTGGTATGTTATTGCATTGTGTATACGTCTCAACCTTATATGTCTTTAGTTTATTAAAATATTAAATCCTTTTTATATAAAATGCTAGTTCCACAATAGTCCTCAGCCTTTGCTAGTCAAATTTAATTTACCAAAAACAAAGAATTTATTCTTTTAAGTGTTTCACGACTTCATTTTATTATGCGTACAATATTAGACAGCTTTCGACTGAATACCGGACGTTAAAAATGAAAGATGAAGATGTGAAGAAAAAAATCAAAAGGAAATAGACCTTTGTGAGTATGTGTGTGTGAAAGAAAGAAATAAGGCAAGAAATTCATGGTGCTTTTGCTAGAAGTTATAAATAAAATAAAGAATAGAAATACTAGCGGTTACGTTTATTATAATATTAAAGAAAAAGTTCATCACGAATACAGAGAGTGTGTAAAGACGATATAATGTGTTATTTTTGAAATATAAATTTTCATATTTTTTTGATTTAAAATAATGTTATGAGTTATAAGATGACCTTATATGTAGACAAGAATGAAAACAAATAAACAATTTTATGTGAAATAAGCCAAAATGTAGAAGAACCAAGGGCTTTTTGGAAAAAACATATAGAATAATCTAGTCTCCATATAAATAATATAATTGAAAGCTAATTAGGAAGTTAATTGAACAAAAAACCAAACATGATTTTTCGTTTAATAAAATTCCTTTAAAAGGAGTCTAGATTAAAAAAACTGACCATCAACTCATATTAGGTTCATAGGACCTTCTACATCATTTCAGTGAATAATAATATGAAATTGAATACATAAACTCTTCATCTGCCACATCAAACTGAATACATGTTACATATGAAAATATAATTGAAACATATTCCATTGTACATACTTACATATGTCTGTATATTTGTATGTGTAACAACTCTTTTGTTATATGTATAATGAGTTTTAACCAGTAGTAGGTCCTTATGTAAAATATGAATGAATGTATAGATAAACTGCACATGTTTGAGTCTATGTTATTTTTAGCTTAAATTTGTATGATATTAGAATGATAATAATTCTTATGAAATATTGAAGTAAATCACTATCACGGACAGCTGCACGCGCAATATTCCAGTAAAAAAATGGAAAACTACAAAAATAAAGTTGAATTGAATTATGAATCACAAGCAGATTAGAAATACATTCACTAAAGGCACTCAAACACATACATACATAAGCACATATACAAAACCATCATAGAGAAAATTACAAAAAGAGACTGGATATCTAAAATAAAAGGAACATCACATGACAGACAGACAAAAAAGAATGAAGGCGAATTACAAAAAATGGATATATAGACAAAGCTGAAAGTTAGTGGTTAAATAGCGGATGCTAGTGTGAGGTTTCTTTCTTTTTTTTGGTAGGTTGGCTGTTCGATGTCACTTACAGGCCAAAATAAGTTATTGATGATTTACTACTGCCACTAACCAAAGGACTAACCAACGAAATGAAAACAACAATAACAATGACAAGACACTCACACATAGATTTAATACAAACCAATTCAGTAGATATAAGAGCATTATTTTTAACGCCTACAAATGTAACGAAGGACACCATCAAACATTGACTAAACTCATTTCAAATATACTTAAACACATACTATGTACACATGTGCTTGAAAAATTTGTTCAAAATAATAAAAAAAAAATAAAATTTTGCTTTACCCCCTTATTTTGTAAAACACTTCACCTTGCGTTGAAAATATTTTCATACAAATTTTGGAAAATTCAAAAACAAATTTATATGAAAATTTAACTTAAATTTTTTCATTTTTAAGCCACTTATTAAACATGTAATATCATTTTCTTAAGTGGAACTTTTTAATATGGGGTAGTTTCAATTATTATTTAATGTCCGCCATACATAAATATATTGTCATTTTAAACTTTGTGGGTCTACAGTCAATATGTAGAACAAATGGAATGAATTATTCTTCATGTATTTGAAACAATTATAAATAACATAATTTAGACTTATTTTTTAGTCCACATGTTGACAAAGTGTATGAGTTTGTGCGATAGATAAACACTTTAAAACATGATAATACATAAGTATGTATGTTTGTTAGGAAAATGAATGAATGAATGAATGAATGAAGAATGTATGAATATTTGTATATGGATTGTGTTTGTTTGTATATAAAACGTTCATATGGAGTGGTTATCAATTTTATTGTCTGAAATTGATTGAGAGCATATTTTTCTTAAACAGTCATACATCTTTGACTTTTGTTCATTGTTCGTTTGTAACAATATACTATTTATATAAACTCACACACCAACAGTTATATTCTTGTTAAAGGAAACCTTGTTTTATATGTTTTTTTATGGAATTTAAAAATAAAATCATTCTTATTGTTTTTTTTTTTTGTCTTTATTTTTAAATTTCATTTCTTGTATTTCCATTGAAACTACAATGAAATGTTAATACTGCTCATTCAATCAACCATAAAAATAGTATAAAGAAGTCGAGAAGAGGCATTTATTTTAGTTATTTTTTTACTTTAAACACACATTGCAAGTTATTTTATCATTGTTAGTCTGTTGGTATATGGTCAGTATTTGACTACTCTATCTTCACATCCTATTGTCCAATTTATTCAAGGTATATTTGACCATATCCTTCCCTATCAAAATGAGTGCAACTTCCTATTCAGCTTTTAATATTTCTCTTCCTTTTTCACTTCGGTTATTTTTTGTAACAATTTTGTTGGTATTGTTGCTATACCATTACAATTCTGTATGATTTCCTTAATTTTACTTAGATTTCCTTGCAATAATGGCAGAGATGGACAGAAACAAATAAATTGCTATAAATAAGAAAATACGTACTTGTATAAAAAAATAAAAAAAAAGTTATGTGCAATTTTTTACTATTAAAAAAGACTAGAATGCATAAACTTTTATATAGAATGATATTATATTACACACAGAAAACAGATCGATGGGAAATCGGTTACCATGATAAATATTTAGTTAAACTAACTAAAATTGTATCGCTGTTATTGAAAAACTGTATACTTAACTGATTTTCTATATTCAGTATTAAAAAACAATAATACTAATCGAATTGTGGTTTTAACAATTTCTAAATCAATAATTTGAACTGAATTGTATCGGTTTTTAAATTCATTTGGCAATTCAGTAAATGCAGCCGACTTTTATTTAGGATTAAAACGTAAGAACATCAAATATTAGTCGCTACAACCTGCAATTAATTATCAATTGATGTAATTATTTAAAATTTAATTACGGTTAAAGGAACCAAATTCGATGTTCAGAACCGATTAATTGGTAATTATAGTTGACGTATACAAAAATAAATAAAATAAAACGAATTTATAATATAAAAAAACCTAATTACATTTGAGGATAAATTAATGCAGAAATTTGGATAAAAAAGGTAATGTTTGGTGTATTTTATATCTTATAATCTATTTTGTGTTATTTTTCTATAATTTTTAATAATTTTACACCAGCGGAAAGGCGTGAAAAGATAGTGTTCCTTTGAAAATGTTGAGCAGAATCAAGAGCAAAATCCCTATTTATTACCATGAAAATTTCAGTTGCTAATACCAATAATTTCAATCCAGATTACCAAATAATAATTAAAAATTTTTGTGTACACCATATATTCAGTAATACTAACCGAATTATACAATAATTACAATCGAATTTTGGGATAGTTGTTAGAACCGACTGAATTCGATTGGAAACAAATTCGGCTAATCTGTTTTCTCTGTGTATGTAATAAAACATATTTTTAATAATAATATATGTATGTATTTATCAGAAATTTTCAATTGTAAAGAATAATGAAAGAAGCTTTAAATTTTTAACAAACATTCCAAGAATCAAACTATTTTTTAAGACTTCTCATTATAAAATTATTGTATTTTAAAATACCATCTATGAAAAGCCGTCTTCTATATGTATCTTTATATATATTTTAAATTCGGAACTATTATTTGTAACTAAATAACATGAATAATAAATAAATTATGAATATCAGCAAAGCATCATATAACTGTCAGTATCTGTCTATAGCTCCCACTCAACACCTCAGGATTATTGGTATTCTTGAGTATTTTTTAATTAACGGACAAAATTTTATGAGTCCTTATTCACAATTTTTTGAATTAAATCTGCTGTAATTGCTGTGATATAATATGTTGTAGTTGACGTACGGACAGACGTCCTTAAATCAAATCAGAAAGCGATTATTAAACGATTGTGCTGCATATACAATGTATACTATAGATTCCATGAATATAACGAAATCCTTTATTTTTCAAGCTATAGGTAAAAATATCTTGCAGAAGAGAGATGTTAAGCCTTTATATTAAAGTTGACTTTATTTAAAATTGTTCGTCCTCTATTGTGAAATTTTAAATCGATTTCAATTATTTTAATTTGAAAAAACCAAACTGTTACCCCCTTATTCATATACAACATTATATTTTATAATAGGTTTAAAATACAAAATTTACATATTAATTTGGGTTCATAAATTGTTTATAAAAATATTTTTTTACAATCTTTATTCTTTTTAACCTTCAAATTTCAAACTTTTCTAACTTTACTTTTTTAACATTAAATTCCATTAAGCTTGAGTTAAAACACCAAATTCTAATCTCTTTATGCATATTTGTGTTGGTTATCAGCCATTTATAAAAAAATGTTGCTTTGAAATTTTTGTTGTGGAAATAAAAACCAAAACAAACTAAAATACCAATAGGTTTGTGATAAAGTGACAAAGTCAACACTTTTATAAATTTTTGTGTAAGTGTGAGTGTGTGTTACACACACATTCATTTTCACCCACAGAAACACCTACATACCCAGCAAACATTTTCTATCGTTTAAGTCACCCAGAAGTATCGTCCATGCGATTATAGCATCAAATATTTCACCTGGGATGAATTGTTAAAGTATTTGGTATGATATAAATGGAAAAGACTTCTACAAGACATATAGAAGACTTTTTCAGAGCTCTACCTGATATTGAACAGCCATACATAAGTGACTTAAGCTTATAACACAATGTGAAGATCTTTTAACTATCATTTAGAAATTAAACTCATACTTGCTTTGTTTTCCAAATATTAAAAAAACTTCAAAACTATCGCTAATAAATGTTTGCAGAGATATACATAGATATACCAATATAAGTACATACAACGTATGTATAGATACTTGATTTTTCAATTTTTTTCTATTTTTTACTCTTGTCTAACTATGCTTTCACTTCAGTGAACTTTCCAATCAAATTGTTTTTCTAGTGAGTTTTCATCACTGCCTTTAAAATACTTGAATGTCACTCTCTGTTTTGTGTAAAATTCTATTATTTTCAAGATTTTTTTTGTGTTGTTTCTGCCTTTCGTTATTTTTTTATTATAGTTTTCATTTTATGTTCAAAAATAAGTTTTCTCTTTTTTTATTTTTTTTTTTTCAAACTAAATATATATGTTTGTATATATCGTTTGTTACGTTTCTGTATATTTTTCTAGGTTAATGAAATGAATAAATGAATAAAAATGTTTGCTAAGAATTTTCACTTAATGAAATCGAAAACGAAATCGAATTTATTTCGTAAACTACACGTTTCTAGTTGGATTTTTTTCATTAATTTAATTGATATGAAATAATTACGACAAGCATATTTTCATGTTATAAAAATGTTCGACGAAAAATTATAAGATTAATATTGAAATGTATTGTTTGTGTATTTATATTCCCTGCTGTCTTAGAAGTATCCTTTCCATTTGAATAGTAATGTAGTGCAAAATTAATCGTTCCGGAAGTCATTCTTCACTCTTATGTATGTGTTGACATGTGTTAGTAGACATGACCATTTCATGTTCGTTACCCCGAATTACTGGGTATTGTGCGCAAATGTATGTGTGTATGTAAGAGCTATAAAATTATATGCAAAAGTACTTTTTTATGGCTTTATTTTTACTCAAGAAAATAAATTTGAAGTTTATTATTGTATATAATAAAACCCTAAAATTATGCTATTTTTTCCTTATTATTAAAGCACCATTTCATTTTATCACACAGTCATAAATGGATTATGATTTTGTCACATGTTTATTTTTGATAAAAACAAAAAGGTTTTTAGCAAAAACTCAATAATTTATTAATACAATATGATTTATTTCTCAGCTATAAATGCAATTTACAAACGTACATATACATACATAAGTGTAATTTTATGCCAAGGTGTGAGCTGATACTCAAATGTTTACCCTTCGGCAATCTGTCATGTAGTTGGAAAACAATACTTAAATGAACAATTGAAATAAGATTTATGTAGTCATTTATATTATCACACAATATTTGCATTGCCAATTTTGATTAAATTAGATTTATGTATTTAAACAGAATATTTGTTAGAAAATTTTTAAACAAGATTTCCTAAAACTATTTCAATCAATCTCAATATTTTCAGAATTTTTCTTTATCTTTTTCCTATTGATTTTGTTAGTTTTTGTTCAATGTTTTTTTTTTATTGTATTCCTTAATCAACTCACTTTTATAAGTATGCAAGTGTATAAATACAGAATTGTCTATAACAGTTATAGCAAACATTTAGAAAAAAGAAAAAAGAAAACAATTACAAACATGTTTAGAAAAGTTTTCCATAAGTTTATAACAACTTGAAATATTTGAAAAGAAAATTTTTCAGAAAAATAAAAACTTTTATACAAGTATTCCATTTAGTATCTATAGTAGCATATGCAGCAACAAATATTCATCATGATGATATAGGAAATTTTCGAAGAATATTATGAACTATGTATGCATGTATATATTTAGATGAAAAGTCCATTTCTCAATTCGTTGTCTGTTTTCTCTTGCAAGAGTCAAAAGTTAATCAACTCATAAGTCAAACGTTTTTCATGCATCAATATGCTGAATATTGCATTTATACAAACATACATACATACATATATCCATAAAAATTTTAAAATATGTTGTACGTACTATCTGCTCATGCATGTATGTTTGAATGTACATATGTTTGTACAGTGGGGTATCCCGAGAAACAGTCTTTTTAAGAATTTCATGTAGGAATACCATTCAATCGATGCGCATTACTGTACAAAATACGAGAAAAAAATTTTTTAATGATCTTTCCCAGTAAAATATTTTCAAATTTTGGTAATGAGTATTGTAAGTAATGTAACTTAATACATTACTTGGTAATGAAATGTCATTATCAATAACAAAAATTATTTTTTTTTGAATATAATTTGTATTCAGTTGTCTATAGAGTATGTTCAATAAGGAATTAGTTAGTGTTTTTAACCGTAGTCGATTTTGGAAGTTTTTTTTTAAGAAATGTTGATATTAACATTTGTATGTAAACCATTCAATAGGGCAATGAGTATGAGAATAGCAAACATAAAAAAACCTGTAAATCTAGCTTTAAATACGGAAAAGTAGCGTAATGAGATTTGTAATCTGTTATTTTTTGGGCATCGTCGAACAAAAATAAGTATTTACTCACCCAAAAAGTAAATACTTACAATTTTCTCCAATATTACATGCCTACTTACCGGGTAAGTAAAGATTTTGCTGGGACAGTTCCCTACCAGCAATTGAAAATCCTGACCTTAGTGTTATTTTTGATAAATAAAATATCTTAGATTTTTTCGAAAAGGGTCTTAAAAATTCGGCAAAAATAATTTAAACATTTTTTTGAGGACTAGAAATACACTGAAAAAATTTTAATTAATTTTTCCCGCGAAAAGCTCAAAATTGCGGATTTTTGACAACCAATTCAGAAACAATTTTTTGGACATATACTCAGATCAAGATTTTCATTCGCAGAAAGGGAACTAAGGATCTTTTCAAAAAAAAAAAATAGTTTTTTAATTTTTTCGTGTTTAGTACATTAAAACGCATCGTTTTAGACACGGGACACCCTAATGTACATGTGTATATTATTACAAAAACAAAAAATGTAAAGTGCATTCAGAAAAATAAAATCAAAAAATTAAGTACTGTATGTAAAATATGTGTAAACTCAACAATATCTATTCACATTTTAACACAAAAATATCTATGTAGTTATAGTAGGTGGATCTTTATTGATAGTACGTGTGCAAGGTAGAAATAAATGTAAAATTTTTAATTTTGTCGGTTTGTTGATTTGTTTGTTGGAGTCTATAGACCGATTTCACAATATATCTGCGTATATCTATAAGCAACTATAGGCTGCTTTTTTTCGAAATTTATAGTAAACGAGAAAACACGCCCAGAAACGAAATAAATATTAAAAGCTAGGTTTACGTTGTCAAGTAAAGTCGAACAGACTCCGTTTTGACCATTTAAAGTCATATTTAGAATTATTATTTTTTTTAATTTTTGGTCTGTGTCTCAATTTATTATAACTAAATATTTATCATAGTAGCCGATTTCCAATCGATCCTTTTTCTGTGTGTATGCGATAAAAATTAGATATGACACTCTTTCATTTGTAATTGGTGTGTATTTCAAACTGAATTACGTACAGCTTATGTAATTCGCAGCTTAAATTTTGTATGTATGACGAATCGTGTTCGTAATTGGAGATTGAATGAAGATTGAGAGCGTGAATGATGAATAATTGAATTGTGTGAGTAGTGTATTAGAAATTAGTTATTTTACCAAATAATATGTTATATATTTTAGAGCAATTAATTGTATCGAATTAATCGGTAGTTGGGTCACTCCGAACTAAATGGTTTTAACACACATATATTTGTAAGTACATCTTTATGAGCAATTGTATACATATATTATATTTTCTTCAACGATAATTTCTGTCAATACCTTAACAAAAATTAAGTTTATTTATAAAAGTGGATGAAAAAGTGTAAGGTGTACAAGTGTAGACTAACGTTTGAAATAGTGCTGCCACATTGTTTTCAGAGAAAAATTGAAATACTTGCAATAAATTGATTTTAAATTTAATTTTTTTATTTTGCTAAATTTTAATTAATTGCGTCATCTGGCATCACTAATTTTGTAAAAACTAACTCATGGTCACAATGAGTTTTTCTTTAGCAAGTTACTAACTCATCACCATTATTTACATGTATTTTTTTAGTTTTGCAAGTAACTGTGAATTTTGTTGTCGAAGGGTTTTAAAACTGTATTAAATAGTAGGGAGGACCCCTAATAATAAACGTATATTTTAGAAATTGAAGATTTTATCATTGTTAGTATTAAAATAAGCACTGAAAACCTTAATAGTTTAAAAAAATATAAAAATATTTAGTTTCATTTCAAAGAAGGACCATGCTAATATCTAGAAGTACTAAATCTAAACACATTTTAACATATTTACAAACAAAACTTTATACACAAATGTGAAACGTATGTGTGAGTGAATGTGTGATTGAATGCTTACAAAATATGAATGTGTAAATTTATCAACAAAAACAACAACTTTAGTACTTAAATTTGTTTATGTTGATTTTACAAAACATCATAGACCATCATTCACTTCCTCTCTCCACTTACAACTAGTTTGTACTTCCTCAATATATTTATTTGTACGTGTGTCCTGTGTTTTTGTTTTTTTTTTGCATTTTCCGTTTTCACTGATTTTCTAGTTAGGTTTTGTTTTTATTTTTTTTAAAGAAATTGAAAATTTTCAGAGGTCATACATTTAATGCCAGTTGACTAAGAAGGAAGGAAAGATTAGAAACAATATTAATATGAATACAAAATAGTCGTAAGTTGTAATATAAGAAGGATGAACATTGTTGATTGTGAATAAGTGTTGAAAACTTTATTATCCGATTATGTCAATCTCAATGTAGAATATCAAACTTTATTTTATCTTGCTGATTAGTTAGCAAATATTTGTTTTCTTTCAATGAATAAAATATTACTTTATTTAAAGATCTAAATGCTAAAAATAGAAATTAAAACAAGGATTAAGGATTAAGAAAAGAAAATTATTTTTAAGCTTGTAATTACTTGTTAATATATATATGTATAAGACTTTACAATGGGAAACATTCATTTTCGGATTATAATAAACTGTTCATAAACTGCTATTCGAATGGAGATTTTTATTCAAAAAAATTTTCTCCGAACTATGAAGAATTAGAAACTTAAGACTTTTTTTTTGGAAAATTAAGATTCAATTCCTTAAAAAATTATAGGAAAATAATATAGCCATTTTGTATGTGCATTTGTGTACGTAAATAATATTTCGCATAGACATATCAAGTTTATCAAATGCCAAATTGTTTGGAATTTTTGACTCCCTTCAAAAGGATGAAAGAAGAAAAAACTCCGTACAAACATGTGTTAAAAACGGCAAGTAGCAAAATGCCAGAAAAGAGTTTATAAAATGTCATGTTAGTTGCATGGCGGCAGCAAAAAATGTGTGAAGATTTTCTATACAAATGTTCTAGAATGTAAGCCAAAGATAACATCCAGAAAAAACTACTATATACACTATATGGAGACAAAAAAAAAACTACAAAAATAACTACAAATAACAAATTCACAAAACAAAAAATTAAACAAAAAAATGTAATAAGTATTTGAGTATGTGTAATGATGCAACGATAGACTTTTGACCTTAAAATAAAAATAAAAACGATAGACTAAAGAAGGGCAAAAAACTTAAACTATTTTGAAACTGTCCGGAAATCTCTACTATTTTAAAAAATAAAATAAATTTTGAAACACAAACTCACATACTTGTATATATTGGAGACTTAATGTGAACATGTTGCACAGAAATTTCGAGTTACAAACATCCAAAGAGGCATAAGAGTAGAACCACAACCAAGTTTTTCAGCCTGTACTTCGGCCACCTTCACTTTTTTTAGCAGAACAGAACTGTGCTCATGTAAGTTTTTAAAATTTATAAACTCCTTTATAACGAAAGCAGTTTGTTTGTGTATAATACAAATACACATGCCATATATGTATACTTTTTTTAAAGAAAAGTGCAATACAAGGCATAAGAATTTTGAAACTTTTATGGGACTTTTTTCATTTCTTCAGCTTCAGACAAATGCATGTTATTTTACAAAGTTTTATATTTATGTCACTTTATTTGAAAAGTATATCGTTGACTTTACTTTTTTGCCAAAAGAAATAATGATTTTATTTCACACTTGCTTAAGTTTTTTACGTTACTTTTACGTTACACTAGCATAAGAGTGTTGTGTATTTGATACTCATAGCTATTCCTGTATACATGTAGATATGTTCAGCTATTTAAAAGAATTTTCTCATTAAATCTAAAATTTTCTTCAACATAATGATTCAGGGTTTAACATCTCTTTATTATTGTAAGGCCACTTTAACAGTCTATAATAGGTTATGGTGAATAATGTTCATATGATACTAGCTAATCCTGGGTGCTTCTTTATCCTTGCTGAATTGAAATTTAGAACACAAATGTACACCCTCATTAATATTTTGGAATAAAGAAAATTTTGACCAATCTCTTTGCCTCTGTTTTTGTGTACTAAATAGAAAGTTATGTAAGTAGTTTTATTTCTGAGGTTACGTACACTACGTCTATTAATAGTTTTTACAAAAAAATATATAAGTTTTTCATTTGTGTGTACAACGAATTCTAGTTATTGAAAAGTAATTTTTTATGTTTAAGTCATTTCGATGTTTTTGCTGGGAAGTTCTCAAAACTCTAAATGTTTACATCATTTCAAATATCTGTTCTATTTGCTGTTTAAATGTGCTGATCATTAAATTTCGTATGTCTAGCTAGTTGTTATTGTTGTAGTTTTTGTTTTTATTCCTTTTTATTTGTTTAAATGAAATTACATTTTATTTGACATTTTGAATTGTTTGAAAAAGAAAATGTACCAAGAAAACATTAGAGAAAGCATGAACACAACACTTCTAGTCAATTCAAAAACTTTTCCTATTATTAAGCAATACGATGCGATACAAATGTCATTGAGTTTGCTTTTATTTCAAGATGGCATTAGAAAAACATAACAATATTTAATAGAAGTATGTATGTATATATATATGTATATAAAAAAGAAAAATGAAAGAAAAAACAAACAACATTTAATACAAAAATATTGAAACTTTAAACAACGAAATATAACAACAAAGTAATATTTCATGTTTATTTCACTGCCTTTCATTATTTATTTTTCTAAGGACTCACAAAAAAAAATAATAATAAAACAAATATCTTTTAATAGTAGATATTATTATGTATGTTTAAATTTAGTTTTTTTTTTTATTTAATTTTCGTTTAGTTTCAAAAGATTCAATAAAAAATTAAGTTTATCTTCGATTAAATACGAAAAACATTCATATAAGAAGCATTGTATGTATGACATCAACATACATTCACCTCTATCTGCTGTTAATACACACACACCCAATTATTTACACATATAAAATCAAAGGATATTTTCAATGTTTCGTGTGTGTGTGTGAGTGCTATGATTGCTTTTCTTTATTCTTTCTGCCTTTTTGAACATATATATATATATATGTATGTACATTTGTATGTATGTGTGTCTTTGTATTTAAAGAAGAGTCTTAATTAAAATTTTACAATGTTGCAATAGTGTTTGCTTTTAAAGTTAAACTGACCACAGACTTAAATGGTAGAAAATTAAAGATAAAAAATTTCCTAAAATAAAAATAAAATGAAAAAAAAAAAACATCGAATAGTAATAAAAACTGACAAACTAGCAATTAGTTATTGGACCATTCTTAATATCTACTGATTTTATTGAGGTTTTGTGGTTTTTATATATTTTCCTTTATAACGGATGACCAAGTTTTAATATAATTTAAAAAGAAATTTCAAGTCAAATAAAACGATTTTACCACATACATACACAAACTTATACAAACACAAATAAAAGGCTGAAAGTGTCGTTAATAAATATTTATAAAATTTCAACAAATATAATGTTTAAAGCCAAATTTAAGTCAAATGTTAAAGAAATGTGGTTTGATATGGAGTAAAGTAGAACTTAAGTTCGATGCCGTTCATTGTGACATTAGTGACAACATAAAATCTTGATATTTTCAGGTGTTTCTGGTTAATCCACTAAAGAGAAATTTTTTAAAACTTTTGAGAGATTCTAACGTTTAGAAATTATCATTAATCCACAAAAAATATATGTATATATTGCATACTTTGAGTCCTTATTACACTGTAAGATGATAAAGACACGTTCGTCTGTCTGTATGTTAAAAACACGATATAATACAAATATGAGCTACTAGCTTACCTTGTGTGATTCGCTATCGTTATCGATAATAATTAAAACCAAATTTTGATTACATATCTATAAAAGGACATGTGAACACTGTTATAAGATAGAACAAAAAATTGCCCTTATATATGTATACCTCATTTAATCGGGACCAAGGATTTAGCAATTATGAAAAGTATCAATTCAATTGTCACAAATTATTCTGTAGAATTTATTTATAAGTAGGTCTTGGAGTTCAAAATGGTCTCAATAAGTTGAAATTAATACAAAATTTGCATTTCCCTCACAAGAGACGCATCCCAGCAAAAAAAAAGGGGGGTAGAGTTGCATGTGGGCTAGGCAAAATAATAAACCAATTTCAACCATTTTCAATAGCGTTCATCCTTCGGAAGAAGAGTATGTGTCTAGACGGAAGAACTGACAGACGGACATAGCTAAATCGACGACTAGAAGGTGATTCTGAGACGATTGGTACTTTAAGGTAGGTGTAGAACCAATATTTTTGGGTGTTACAAACATCAGCACAAACTTATAATATACCCCCCGCTGTAGGGTGTAATAAAAAGGTACCAAAAATAAGTACGATTTTTAAAATTTTTCATATGTTGTAAACATGTAAAATAAGACCTTACGTTATTCCACTTTGATAAATGTTTTAATTTAAGAAGTTTGTAAAAGTAAAATACATAATTCAATTTAAAGAAAATGTTGCAACTAGCCTTCTATGGTGGAAAACAATGAAAGTTGAATGAAATTATAAAAATAGTTTTATATTTCTTGTTCATCAACTCCATTACTCTTGCATGTTTAGTTTTTTCATCATATTTCACCAAAGAAGGCTGAAAATTTTGAAATACTCGTACACCATGTAAAAGTTGCTTATAAATATTTGTTTTATTTCCTTTTTTTTTAAGTTGTTGTTTTATAGTTTTAGAGGTAGTTGTAGTTATTTTTTTATTGTTATTATAACTCCAAGTAAACTTTAGTTTATTTGTAGTTATTGTTTTTTTTTTGTTTTGTTTTGCACTTAAAAGTGTTGGAATCATAACTAGCCTTACTATGAATAGGATTCTAGAATACCCTGGTCTGACTGACTATCCAACAATAGTACTGCTGGCAGTTTTATTATTTGAAAATTATTATTTTTATTTTCTAGAGAAAAGAAAAAATTAGTCTTTTGTATTTTTAATTTTTTTTTGTTTTTTCCCACACCGTATGCCAACATTCTGGTCAAAGTTGGTTTTTACGATTTTCATTTCAATTAAAGAATTCCAAACAAAACCTCTCTGAATTTAAATTTTTTTTCATTTTGTTTTTTTTTTTTTGTTTTAATATTCTTTGCCAGAACAACGTCTACAACAACTAAACGTGCGAAAGAGTACAATATTTATGGTGATGATGGTGGTATGAGTCAAAAAAGAAATCTCTAATAAAATATTGTTAAGGAAGTTTGAAAACTCTCATAAAAACCGGATAAAAAAGCTTATAAATTGTACCATTCTATTGGAGAGAAAGCAAGTTCTAGTGTTTATGAGTGTGAATGTATGCGTGTGTATTTTATGCACAGTTAAGAGATGAAACGCATTATTTCCTTTTCCGTTTAATATAATCTGTGACATACGACAGTTACATGAAACGTTATTGCAATGTTTAATACAATAGATTGTATGTATGTATATTGGTGTTGTGTCTGTGTGTTCTCCAAAACAACTCGACAAACGGAAATTGTTGAACAATGTTCAATTGATTCTATTGAAATCAAAGTTGTACTTGTTATATGTACATATAAGTGTACTTTTATTACTTTTATAGCAATTATACGAATACGTCACCATCATCATCTTCACCTCCAGCTTCAATAATTTTATCATGATATATGTGTGCGTGTGTGTGTTCATAAACGAGTTTTGTTCAAAATTTTTCTCAAAAAGTCTTCTTTCCTTTAAATAAAGTATTAGAAACGTTTGACTTGGCTTGACTTAATACTGACACATCCTTTATTTGTTTTTATTATCCGTTCACAGATGAGAAACAGCAAAATGTTGCAGATTTATGAAAAACTTTAAATGAAACACACAACGACACACTTTTATCTTTTAGTATTTATATTCTGCTTTCGTATTCATTTATAATTGAGTCTCACCACTCGACAATTTTGTTTTCATCTCTGTGTGCCATGAAAACTTTTTCTTTATTTTTTCAATTTCGTTTCTGTTTTGTTTTAATTTTTTTATAATTGTATATCTATCGAATACGTTTGACAGATAGAACATGACTTTGTTTAGAAATTTTTTTACAATACATAAAGTATTTTATTAAAAAGAACTATTTGAGATTGATAGTAGAGTTATCTTATATACATACATATATATGTATGTAAGTTGATGTGATAATGTCCTTGATTATACATATTTGTATTGTATGCATAACGCATGTTTTTTAAAAGAGGGCATGTTAAATAAAATACCACGGTTTCGATAAAAAAGGCTTTAGAAATTAATGAAATCGCATGTTTGAAAACATGAATATCACAAAAATTAATTGTATTTGTCAGTCACGTCCGAATTTACGGAACCTTATGTAAGGAACTTTTGTAGGCCTACAACCAATATTTCGATGTGTTATAAATGAAATGACAAAACTAAAATAACTTTATTGTAAGATAGTAGGTATATATTCTCTATAATTTTCATCTGATGAAAAAATCCCCTTAATCTAGATTAATATATTAAAAATAAAACTTAACTTTGCAATGACAAGCGATATAACTCCTTTCCATTTAATTTTATAGCAAACATTTAATTCAAAGAAAAGATGCTTATTATTCAAAATCCCCAGCACATACTCATACATTCATTACAACCAAGTGAAAGATTTAAGTTCATAAATTGAAAATAAATATACATATGCATGTATATTCGTGTTTTTTTAACTTTATTTGCAACCACAAAAGAAACTACAAATATGGTCTTTGTGGCGAAAGTGTAGTTTAAGTATTCAATGGAACAGAAGAGATTTAGCGAATGGTAATAATGCAGCGGTATTCAATTTACTTTTTGAATAAAAATACTTTATGGTTTTAAAAAAAACATAAAAAATTTTTTTTTTTTTGTTCTACAACAACATTGTGATTATAGCTTAGAAGGAGTAAATTCATATACATACAATCCTATATAGACAGTGTCTATTAGGCACAAATTGGTTTATGAGACCTATTCTTAAAACTACATTCGTTCAAAAAGAAAAAACTATACTGCTGATTTTAGTTCTATGATATATAGGCTCAACAAGTATCAGTCCCAAATACATAAGTATCCCAGAGAGGGCATAAGTATCAAGTCCTTGACGCGTGTAATGTTAGGTTAAGCACCTAAACATATGCTATTAATATGAATTAGTTGCCAATCAATTTAAGACATTAAACATATAAATTTGTTTTAAACATCACTGTATTAAATGAAAACAAATTTGAATTTGTTTATTTTATATGTTAAGGAGATTTTAAGTATGTGTTTTGATTTACTTCATTTCTTTTTCGCTGCCTTATTGCTGTTTTTGTTATTTTTCTCATGGTTTATTTTCTATGCTATTCGGTTTATTTTATACCCTTCAGTAGAACGTCAATGGATATACCTTTATCAATCACTAAGTTAGTCCCTATATTAGCATTCCTTCTTGATCCGTGTAGATATCGATATACATATAAAAAATTCTGTTCAATTTCTGAACTATATAATTATACACTTATATATGTGTGTCAACAGAAAACAATTTTAGAGCTTTTTAAAAGCGATTACAACAATTCATTATTTTTCAATAAACGTAAAGTGTATTAAGTGCTGCATGTAGCGCTCTCACTTGATTTTATTTTATGTGGTCCTTATTGCTGTTGTAGATTTTTATCAGCTTAAATTCAAACAAAAGGCTAAAAGTATGTACAAAGTAATAATGGTGGAACAAAAAATAACATTAAACCGAAAAAGGAAAAGATATGGTAGAAATAAGGAAACGAAATTCTTTAGTATTGTGCATAAACTAGAGATTATTTATTACGTGTTGTTGCTGTTGTTATTGGTTTTGTATGCAGACAACAAATACCCAACAATAGCAACAACTACTACAACATCTTCAACACATCGCCATTTTTCCCTGTGTACTTTATTTTAATGCCTTCTAAAAATATTATTTTTTTCTTGAGATTTTCATCATCATCATCATGTTTTTAAAAAATACGAAAAATATAAAATACTATAAACTGAATAAAGGGGTCGGGGGGGAATATAAGTATTGGAAAAAGAAGATTAAATTCCTTGGCATTACAAAATAAAAATAATAAGAGGAAAAAAGTATGTATTTATGCTGGGATGATGACATAAGTGAAAAATGATAATCTTGCCACAACAACATGGCCAACAATGAATGAATGAGTGAACAAACCAAACGAGCGCACCAACGAATGAGTGGTGAGCGGTAAACAACATACAGCTGTAGTAAGCATCACCAGGACCACCATCACCATCAGCATCATCATCGTCAGGAATAAACCACATACAATGCCAGCCGTAATAAAGCAGAATTTCCTATGGAACCACAAAAAGGCTGGCTATGGTTGCCGCACTAACTGACTGTATAGATGGCTGGTGGGAAAAGCTAGCTGGTTCCCAACCTGCCTAAAGGGATTAAATTTAAACATACAAAAAAAACAACACAATAATAATATGAAGAGGAAAATAAACCAGCTACACAGGCAGCACAAAACGAGAGTAAATTCCATATTGTGGTAAATTTTTTAAATCCTTGTATATAACTACAACATGTTTTCTTCTGTATTGCTATATACTAACTCACAGTCTGTCATTGTCTCCTACACTATACATATAAAAGTTGTTACTTTTTTTGTAAAGAGTGTCGCTAAAAATAAAGTGGAACTTCTTTTGACCCAATAAGCTTCGACGTATGTTTCCCTTAAAGGCTATGGTACTGGTTTTCTTGTTCGGTTTGTAATTAAATGATGTGCGAATATTTTTAACTCTGGCTATTTGACATCTTATTCTAAAGCGGCGATATATTTCACTTTCAAATAATATTGTAAAATTTGTATATTTTATTGAAAAGGTCAAATATACAAGTTGTATGCTACAAAATGGGGAAATACACTAGGACTAAGTAAGTACGCAAAACAATGAACACTATAATACTTGAACCACTAATTGTAACCAAATCAACAATTTTAAAAGATATTCATAAAGAACGATTGGTCATAGCAGTCTTAAAAGACTAGTCTAAGGCGATTGCTTTAAAACAGATGATTGTTGAAACTATGAGATAAATCAATTATCAATATATTGTAGTATGAAATATAATATTTAATGCTAAATATCTCATTAAATTTTTAGTTTGTTTTGCTTTTTAATGTTTCAAAAAACAAAAAAAGAAATATTTTTGAAGCATATTTTAAAAATGTTTACGACGTTTATGACTTAATAAGCATATTTGCGGTTTCCCTGGTCATTACCTTGTTTTTGTTGGTATAGTTTTTCTTACATTTCTATTTTGTTTTTCTTCTACTAAAGATATATTTTTCTCTACTGCAACGATATTTTTCTATATCTAACTCAAAGCTGCTTTTGTTTTTATTCACTGAAGTAGAATCAACTACAAAGTCCGAACAAACCCCAAATAACAGTGGAATCTAGAAAACTGCACACATTTAAAGCTAAGACTTTTCAGGTTTAAAATTGTTTTGCTCCTTAACATGATAACTAAAAAAATTATTATTTTAATATTCCTTTTAAAATTAGAAATAATAGTTATTTTAAGAAATGCTCGGTAGGATCTGAGAAGAAATATATAAAAGAAACAGTAATTAGAACTTTTTATAAACTCTATTTTTATGTACTATTTTTGTTCATGACCTAATTTATTATATTATTTTGCATTACTGTGCCTGTTATTGTGGTCAAGTCTAAAAGATAAAACTATTTACTTTTGTAAGTATCAACAGCTAACTGAGAAATGTGTTAAAAGAAAACAAACAAATACACACAGTTACCCAATAACTCTGGTAATATATACAGGCATATAGAGGGACAATACCAAAATATACAAATTTGCAACCAACTACTGACACAGAGGATGAAATGCTATTCTCGTAATAGTACGAGTATAAGCTAGTAGTAGTCCTGTAAAACCTATTAAAAAATAACTTGTTTGTTATTTAGATTGTTTTTTTAACCTTCTTATATAGTTTTTGTTCTTATTTAAGTACTTGTATGTAAGAAAAACAAAACTATTAACACATATACACAGGCTGCAAAAAAAAAAACACATGTGTGTAAATACACTTTTGATCATAATGCTAGATAGACTTCTTAAATTTGAAATATGTATTTCAAAGAGAAATCTAACCAAAAACTTAAATAACTTTTTTGAAAACAAAGCATACAAATCGGTTCAGAAGAACTGGCCTCCGGTATGTTAGTGTTCTAGTCTGTTAGACCGGAGGTGGTGGGTTCGATTTCCATCTGAATAAATGGTTAAGCAGAGTTCAAAATCGTAATTAGTTGTAATTCAAAAAAATCTTATTCAATTTCTCATATTTGACAAATTTCATTTCAAATGCATGACTATTAATAATAATTTTCTGAGGCCTGGTTCCTGACCAAGATTCCTTATACGATATTTTTGAAAAAATCAGTTTTAAGTTAAAAATGGTAAAAATTCATTGGTACCAAGCCTAACTTAATTATACATAATTACATAACAAAAATTTGTTTGGTACATAATTGTCAACTAATTTTTCGAACATAAGTGTTTATCTGTGTATATTTACCCAATTTAGTTGTTTTAGTTCGATTTAAAGTCAGTAATTCTTGGCTGTTGTATGTATTATTAATACAGTAAGAAATCAATATAATGGTCATATGACACACTGCTCAAAATACAAGTGAGAGTGTTATGGCATCAGAATGAGTGGTACTCAGTGTTGTCAAGAGTTATGTCAAAAAGAACTTTTACATTCTAAATACCCACCAAAAACTTACATTGAAATGTAATAAGTAAAAAGCTGACATCTGCTTTTCAATACTTATTCATTAATGTTAATGAATAACTCACAAATAACTGAGTAAATATGTACTTACACAGAAAACCATTATTGAAAAGTAAGTAGTTGTGTAAGTACATGTCATTATATCTATGAAAAGAATTGTCAGTAGAGTTTTAGCAGCAAGTACATATTTTAAACAGAGAGGTTGGCAACACTGTTGCTAATAAAAATACATAGACAGGAGAATGGAGAAATAGAGATTTGTATTCTAAAATAAACACATTAGTGTGCCTAAATATCTAAGCTATTCTTATTTAAAATTAATATGTATGTATGTGTTCAAATGTTTGTATGTATTTTTTTGTCAAGAATTAAAGGTTTAGTTTTGTTGTTTTTTTTGTTAACAGTATTATATACATATTGCTTGTACTTTTCTGTATGTATGTGCTTGAATAAATATGTAGTTGTTTAAGAAGTTATTTTTTCATTTTTTTTAATTTCTTGCTTATTTATTTAGTTGTTGTGAAGGATATTTAATTTCCGGATCATAGAATTTGCAAGAACAAAATATAGAATTTTCCTATATTAAAACTAACATCCCCCAAACACACACACATACATACATAAGCTTTACTCTTGAGTAGCTTTTTGTTTTATAAATTATTAAAATTGTAAATTTAACTTTTTGTGTTTTTGTTGTTAAGGATTTATTTGTTTACTTTTGCATTATAGCTCGTATAGGAAAATATTTATAAATTTAAATCTAAAATGCACAATCAATTTATACACACACACACAACTCAAAACAAATGTGTGGCATAATACATTGTGGGCTTAATCACAAGAGATGATTTGACATCGAAGGCTTTAAAGAAGGAAACGGAAGCGTGTAATAAAAGTTTGAAATGTATTATAATTGATAAATTTTAAAGAAGTTTTAAGTATAAATCATGTGAAAGGTATTGAAGGCTATGTTAATAAAGTTCGTTTATCAATATTATAATTCAAATTGTTTAATTTAATATATTGGGTTTATTTCTGGATCTAGGACCATAGTAATACTTTTATTCAAATCGTAGATATATTAACGTTGGGGAATCATAATTAGGATATGTATTTTCGCCAAGGTCTAATTAACTCCAACTTTATAGAGGCAAAATTGTTTTCAACAGACAGATATAAGAGTAGACCTAGCTGGACCGTTTTAATATTTATAAGGACTCATAACATGAAATTAGTTTATATTGCAATAGGTGTATATATCAAATGATGGAAACAAAAAAATACAAAACTTTAAAAAAAGTGTTATTATATCCTGATCTTGTTTGAATTTTTGCAGAATAAATTTCTCTTACCTTTTAATTAGTTGTCTATTTCTTTTGAATCAGTTTTAAGCATTTTGTGCTAATATTTGTACATTTTTTTTCTAAAAAATCGTAGATAATTAACTGACCTCAATACAGTTGTACAACTACTAACTACAAACTTAATTATAAAACATAGATTAAATGATAAATACTTACAACGACAAAAATATGAATGAAAATAAAATTAAAACAAAAAAGAAAATAAATCACAAACCTTTTTTTCGCCTTTGATGAACAAAAAACCATGCCACCAAAGCGGCATTAACCAATAGAAAACCAAAAGCTGCTAGTGAAATGCCAATTATGACTAGATTTGGTGTATTTGAATTTTCAGTTAATTCAGCTGGTAGCAATTCTAGACCTTCTTCAGGGATTTCCGTCCGTGTGAAATGAAAAATTCACACACATACACACGCATAGATACATTCAAATAAATTTAGATACACAGACAGACAAATGAATGTAGTGCAGCAGTTTATGAGCCAGAAAAAAATAATACAAATGGTTTGAAATGAAAAAAAAAAAAAAAAATAAAAAATAAAGAAAAATAAAAAATTATAGTTGTTAAATAAATTTTGTTAAAAAATGTTTTTTATGTTTTTGAAGTAAATACGAAGTTGTTTGATAATATTTAAAAATTTAATAGCGTTAAAAGTTTAAAATTCGAAACTTATCTCAAATTTATTAGCATTTTTTTCAAACAATAAGAAAATGATGCCGGAAAAATATTACTTTAGTGGGTCTTATGCATAATTAATTGTCAAATGCTTATAGAACAAGAGTTTTATGAACATTTGTTTTAAACACTTCTGATAAATTATTATGAATAAGGAATAATGTATTAATTTATCAAACAACCCTCGTAAATAATATATATTGCATATTAAAGAAAAAAGAAAAAAAACAATCAACTAAAACAAACAGCTGATTGAAGGAGTAAAAGATGAAAATTACAAAGCACAAGTGCACAAAACCAGATTAGCAAACTCAAGGGAACAAAAAGGAAAAAAAAAAACAACAGAAAAAACAAAACATCTCCTTTACATTCTTCACTTTGATGCTGAACTTGATCATCCCAGCAACCAAGTCAAGAACATTGACGATGAGCTGATGCTGGTGGCAGTGGTACCATTTACAAAATATAACAAAGATAATGATGACGATGATAATAATGATGAAACTGAAAATATGCTCCAAATACTAATAAAATAGAATAAAATGAAATAAAAAATAAAATACACACAATATAAAACATACATAAATATAAAGCTCATAAAGCGCATCACGTGTCGAGGTGATTATGAGTCCTTTTCTCATTTTCCTTATATTTCTTCCTTTTGATTCACTTATTTAACAGATTTTGTTTCTTTTTCTAATTTTTCTCCATCAGGGAGTGAAAAAAAAGTATAACGCAACGTAAATTCTGCCATAAAATCAGACAAAATTAGCTAAACAAAATAATGAGGCATGTAAATAAAAACACACACACACACAAACTAAAAGGAACTAAATAACAAAAGCCAAAAGGATGTTAAGCAGAGTAGGGAATTTACTGAATACACATATATACATACATAAAATATGGTTGTTGTAAATTAAAAATAACCCCTTTTTTGTAAAAGGAAATTCATGTTCATGTTAAAAGTTTCCTGGTTGAGTTTTTTTTTTTTGTTTTCTTTACATTTTACACTGTTCTGTGTATTTGGCTTACTATCGAATGAATTATTTAAAATTCAGTAATAAATTGAATGTATAAAAAGACAGAATAATACAGAAATTACTCTAAAGTCAAACAGAATTTACTAAAATATTTTTAGTAACTGCAAAGATGTCGAAAAAAATGTACAAAACTAAAAAGTAAACGGAAGTATGGCAGACATTATTGTTTTTTTAATGCAACTACCGTTCATATTTATAAATAGATTTTGTATATTTATGTAGTACACATTATGAATACAGAGCTATCAATATAAATGTATTTTATGTTCATAGCCAAAACAAAAATTACGTAAAAAATTACTTACTTTAACTTTATTCCTTTTTTTCTTGTAAACAAATTGAAATTTTTAAAGTTTAAGGACAAATCACAATAAGGATTTTCATTTAAACGTTTAAATTTAATTATTTCGTGACAACTCTTTCTAACTAAATTCTGAGAAATCGATATCAGAGAAAGGCGACTATATTTCTTATAAAACATGAGTCGTTAATTGTTATAGAAGTTATAGAAGTAACAAGCCAGTTGTAATTAAATTTTGTGGTATTATCCATTTTTTGTTTGGATAAAATTTTCTGAAGGGTACCCTTTATAAGAGTAAGGTAAAAAATATCACTAAAAAGTAAAAATAGAAGGCGGACCATTTGTGTTCTATATTGTAATACCAATTTGCAATCTATATTGTATCACCATTTTGCGTAACATCACAGGAGATCATTTTATCTGGTGAATGTACCCCAAGTGGAACTCTGGGGTTTTATTATCGATAATAGATAAAAGAAAACCAATATTAATAATATAATAAACTCGATTACTGGGTTTTAAAGTTACTCGGTGTTGTCAGATGTTCCTCAATTCTTGTTTCAAACATTTTTGTATTAAAATTTATATAAACTGTTTGGAAATTTTTAAACTTTATAAAATAAATAAATTGTTATTAAAAATACTCTCTGTGGTAAAAGAATTGAGGTTAACTTATGTAACTAAACATAACAATATATACTAAATAAATGTTTGATTAAATAGTTGATTTTAGCACAAATTTTTCTTACGTTTATCGTTTGTTTTATAAACATGTTATGAAACACATACATATTTTCCTATATATAGAAAAGATACTAAATATACACTTTTATTAACTTTATATAAAAAAATATTTATACAATATAGTTATATACATACATTTACATAGCTAAATATACAATCATACATAGTTAGACTAACTAATCATTATAAAATCAAATTCATTATATGGTGGGTGTGTGTTTTTTCTTTTGCTACTAAAAGTAGTAATAATAAATATGTATATATGTATGTATAAGTATTATAATAATAATTTGGATACAGTACCTCGTTTGAGACGCTTTTGATTACGTTTATGCAGACAGCAACCTATGATGAGTATATTCAAAGCCACTATTGTTATGCCAGATGCTACACCAACCAACAGCAGTAGACCCGAAGAGCCACCCAATGGTGTGGCACTCGTCGTAGGAGGTCCACCCAATGATGAAGCTGGCTGTGATGGTGGCGGTGCTTCTGTAGCGTATTATTGAAACAAAATTTGTATCCATACAAGAGTAGCAAAAATAAATGCAGCATAAAAGACAAAATTAATAAAAAGAAAATAAGAGAGCAGAGGGAAAGAAGAGGAAAAGGAAACACAGACACACAATGAAATATTTATGTATGTATATACTAAACAAAGTATTTTATTATATGTGCATATACACTGTATATAAATGCATGTAGTAAATGTTATAAATTTTCATATAGTACTACACACACCTACATACATATATATATTTAATAGAGAAATTTCATTAAATAAAGTCAAACGATTCATGTTTGCCATTTTTTGTCAGTAACTCCATAAACTGTTACTGCCAAAGAATGATTAAAAGTGTATAATACTGGTCGAGAGTTCCTCTAGGCTGCAGCGGTTTTAATTTTTTTTACTAATTGTTAATGGTGTTATTCCAGTTAAGTTAGAGTGGGTGTAGCTGGGGTAATGGCTACCTTAGAATGAGTTAGCTCATAAAATGCAGATGACGCGACCAATAAATCAATGTCTTTAGCAATTTGTTGTTTTTGTTCCTCATTGCATCGTTGGTTTTTCAACCTAGTTTTTATAGACGTGGCTAATTTGTGCACTTTACTTTTAATGCATTATACTTTTAGTCACACATACACACTTACTCACACATACCATGCAATTATGTGTATTTATGTGTATGTAATATACCCCTGTATTAGCTAATTGAGTTTTGACTTAGTTGTTGTTTTTATTTTTTCATTTTGCTATTTTTATACCCATAAATGAGAATGAATAGACTTACCTTTTGTATGGGCTTTTTGCAGGTCAGGCAAGTATTTGCTCTCACCTAAATCATTGTATGCCATTACCGAAAATAGATACAATGTATTCATTTTAAGGCCATTTATGGTCAGTTTATGACTGTTTGGTAGACCATCAATATATTTGTATTGCTCACGATTTGCCTCTCTGTATAAGGAAAAGAAAACAAATTTATATACAATCCCATAATGCAAAAGAGATATGTGTTTGTTAATGAGAACAAATCCATTAGCTGTAGATATGTTTAAATTAAAAAAGAGAAAAATTTAAACTTACCTAAAACGTACTCTATAAGAAGCCTTTATACCTCCATCAAAGCCTGGAGTCCAGGCTACCGTCACAGAGTCGTGGGTGACATTTAAGATGTTCAAGCTTAAAGGTGTATCGGGTTGTGACGTTATGTCCAAACGTACCGTCTCAATTGCCTGGCCCAGATCATTTTTTGCCACACATTCGTAGGCTCCATAATCGGCAGGAGCAACCTTTTCTACAATCAATATTGACTCGTACGTCAGAGAGTCGATTTTCTTTTCTTCTACTTCGTATTTATAGGAACGATTAACTGGCAAATCTTTACCTTCTTGGCGCCATATAAACTTAGGTTTGGGTGATGACTGAGCACGACAAGGCAAACGACCACGTTCACCTGTACCACTAGCAGCTCGCAGCAGAGTGGGTGATTTATCAATTTCCGGTGCAACTATAAGAGCGTAAAAATAAGTAAAGAAATTATTATTTATTTTTATATCTAGTCGAATAAATGTTGTACTTAATATTTATGTAAGTATATTAAACGTGTTTTACTTACATTTGACTATCAGCAAAACATCGCGACTAGTGGGATTGGCAACACGATTATCAGCAATGCAACGGAAATTACCAACATCTTCACGTTGAGCATCTTTAATGTGTAAATACGAGGTGCCATTGGCAAATGTTGATGAGGTTTTTATGGTCATATCATAGCCCAATCTTTCCCATTTTACGTGATCCTCTGTTAGAGGTTTACCCTCCACCGTACACGATAACATGGCGTCTTCACCGGGATTGACAATGACATTTTCTGAAACCGCTTTTATGGTGGTGCCATCTACACATAAACACCAAAAAAAGAAAAGAAACAAGATTAAATAAACAATCAGATATGGTAATGCAATGTGCAACTTTGTATGTATGTGTGTGTTTAAATTTACTTACATTCTACTACCACGCTGACATTAATGCGAGCTGTGCCTTGGGAATTGCGTGCCTCACACACATACAGCCCGGCATCATTGCGATGCAATTTTGTAAAATTCAACTTGGAGCCATCGGCAAAGATGCGTGGCTCTGCCCCATTAACAGCACTGGGTATTGTTTGACCATCTCTTGACCAAGTGTAAGTAATTGACATGGGATTGGCATTGGCCTGCAAGGCAACCAGCAGTGATTCACCCTCTACACCGACCGCCGTCGACGAAGGTGGTGGCACAAATTTGGGACGATCTAAACATGAGCAGCAACAATGATATCACAGCACGAGACGACAAGACAAGATACGAGTTAAATAAAATTTATACATTTCCTTAAAATTCACTTTTGATGTTGCACTCACTCAGTCGCTCAGTCACAACACAATGCAACAAAGCGGCAACAACAATATTCAACTTTTCAAAAGCAATGCAAAGTAAAGCAAATAAAAATACTTACACAGCACATCCAGGCTTATGGCTTCATGAACACTACGCTGTAGTGCCTCGTTGGCACTTTGACATGTGTAAACTATGCCGTTCATTTCCTGTGTGATGTTTACTTTAAATTCCAACGTTGAGACGGTACCACCCCAAAGACCAGGCTTAGACGTATTATTTATACCTAAGGAAATGAATGACAAAATAAAATGTGTATGTATAGAATAAAAAATTAAAAAATATATATATAAAGGACATACAGTCTTAGTAAGAGTGTAAATGAGGAAATAAGCAAGAGGGAGAGAGTGTATCAGAGAGAAGTATGTTAACGGTGATTGCCACATGGAAATTGTGCAGACAACAGGACTTGTTGTGCAAACGTATGTGTACTAGTAAATACGTTAAAATGCAGCATTTACAAATGTGTGTGTAAGACTACAGTTAAAGTTACTAAACCGGAAGTTTGCGTAAGTACATATCTTTTTTTTAATTTTTGTGCTTTTTAAAAAATACAGCAGCATCAAACATCCGCCTTGAAAACACTATACATTTTTACATCTACATACATTTGTACAATGTATATGTGCATGCAAATGGACGGACGGTCAAATAGAAATGCAATTGTATAGGAAAGTGTTTACAGACAGACAGGCAGAAAAATAAGATGTGTTATGGTTGTTGTGTCCTAATAAGTGAGAGTAAGTGCAATACGGATACTCACAAACACAACACGTTTAGGTTTAGGTTTACGCCTGTCTTTACTAACCGACCAAACATCCAGGCCAAGCCATAACAGGCAGGCATTAAGTCAGCCAAACATTCAGCCAACCTACAAGTTTGGCCGGCGCCACTTTTTGCTACCAATTCAAAAGGCATACATACATGAAAACAAGCGGACTTTTAAATTTTACGTAAACTAGTATTTATGTGGCATGTGGCCACACCACTGGTTTATTCTTTACACAATTTTTTCTTGTGTTCCGTTCTTGGGATGGTTTTTTCCCATTTGACAACAATGACAATCCTTTGAACAACCCAATAATTTGGGCACTTTTCCAGCTTAACAACAAACGTTGCTTCTTGCATCTTTAACAAATTTGTTGGCTTCAGACAACACAAGCAAAAACACTCACACTCCGCTTATACTACCACTCACTTACATACATATACGATAAAGATGGAGGAAAAAGAAACCTTTGGTTGTAAAGTGGCATTTAAAACTTACCCTCAATTGGTATGCCATCCTTCCACCAGGATAATTTAGCAGGTGGATTGCTAGAACTAGAATCACAAATTATAGTCGCCTCTATGCCTGGTTTCAATTCTTCCGGTTCAATGCGTATCTTGACGGTTTCGGGGGCAACTGTAATTATAATATTTTTTTTGTTATGTATGTGTGTTTTTTCACTTCCTGTTATGTATTGTTACTTTTATTCTTATTGTTTTCTGTTTTTTTCTTTCTTATTGAATAAAAAATTAATATGTAAATTGATTTGCCAGATTCTTTCCTAAGGAATCTCTACAACAATGTGAGTGTATGTATAAAGAAATTGATTTACTTACAATGCACGCTTAATGTGGTTGATTCAAAAAGTGGTATTTCTGTGGCACTATTTGATGCCTCACAACGATATTGAGCTTGATTATCGGTTACATTTGCCAGAATTGTTATTTCAGCTGAAACAGACTTGTCGGCAGTGCGTATTACAGAGTTTATCTAAAAATTAATTACAATAGAAATAAAAAATTAAACTTAAGTTTAAATCTTAAAACTTAAATAGCGTGTAAATTTGATATTGTAATAAATTAACAAACGAATTAAAATTTATGGGTTTCTTTGTTGCCAAATGTAAATTTTTTCTTTGTAAATACAAAAAAAGTCTTGTATGGAATAAACTTGATATTTTAAATTTGTTTATAGAAATGTCGTTATGTATTATTGTTATAAATACAATTATATGTTTTATCTATATAGTTATTCATGACGTTTCATTTGCATAAATTTAAGAACAAAAGGACAAATTACTGCAAGAATTTGTGATTTATTATATTTTGAAGAATATTAATATACTGATATGCTAATAGATGGAAATGCTAGTTAATTTAATTTTTAATACAAACATACACAGATATATAAAGCTCTACTGAAATAATCAAAATATACCCGACAAAAAAAATGCCTTGTCAGCGCAACACATATTCAAAACTCTCAATCTTAAGGTACGTTCAGACGTATCAAACATTTGACCAAAAAGACATAACTACTATTTTTGTAAATCCATTTTTGATTCTACATGTGAACCCTATTTCTCGAAACCATTGGCCTTTAAATTACTCTATATAACTCCACTTACATTAAATTGTTTCAGATGTTGAGTATTATAAAAAAGTGGAAAGTGAACAACGGAAATGAACAAGTTCATTTTTATTGAATAACAAAAACAGAAAACGTTTTATGTGCACTATAAGAGCATGTTGTTATTGCAGAAAATTTCCGCAAGGGTATTTTAAAATAATAAACGAATTACATCACGAAGTAAAGACTACAGACCATTAGTCCAACATAATTAATATTTCACTCAATAAACAATTACAAGGGTACAGCATCTAAATTACAATCCCAGTGAATGAATGATGGTTTAATTATTTAATATAGCCCAATGGAGAGGTTTGAGATCTCATAGATTTAATACATATTGTGACCACACATACAGACAAACAAACAAATGAATGAGAATAACAACTATTTAGTTATGTATGAAGTTGTATCAAATCTATAAATTACCCAAATTTATTTAATAGACTCACGTAACATAAATTTATGAAAATAGTTATTCGTACGTATTTACTACATAAGTAGTTGTATAAAATACAATCAAGATGTATCTTGTTATTTGCTGATTTGCTTATGACACTGGGAAATGTCAAAACAATTACTATAGAAATATTTCATATTTAATTTCTTTCAGTATCCAAGTCAGTAGTCAGTGTGACAATAGTAGCAATGGGGATTATTATTATTATTAATGGCCAGCATTCTTCCATGCATACTTACATAAATTTTGTACATTTTCAGGCAATTTTTATGTTTATCTTAGTTATTTTGGAATGCAAGTATTTAATTGTATTAAATACATTGTTTTCTTAAATGTGCATACATAAATACATACGTATGTACCATGTATGTTCTATGTACGTATGAGTACTTATCCAACAAATAATATAAATAGTTAAGATTTTCATTAAATACTTATAAACGCACATAAACAAAATACGTAATAGATACAAATATTGTTATTTACATGCTAACAAACATACATAGGTATAAATGTATGTATTATACCCCTACACATGTTATAAATTGACAATATTAATGTTTAGAAATTTTCAGAGATATTAAGAGAGAAGCTGTATGCTTTTGTTTTTACTGTAGGTGCGAAGTTGTTTGTCGATATAATTAACAAGGATAAGGAATTTTAATAAAACTTTAGTATAAATATTATGAAAACTTAAATTCCACAACAGCAACAAAACAGGTAACTGATGCGAGTCAGTATGAGTATGTGTTTACAACAACTAAATATGCATTTAGTTACAAGTAACTAAATATAATCAAACATATAATATAAATATCTCAACAAACCAACACACGAACACTTTCAGTGACACTCAGAGATACCCACATACATACATACATACATACATACATCTTCTAACGCATGTTTATATGCGTGTCAATTATGTGTTTGTGTTTTAGTATTAATTTTTGGTCTCCTAACTAAATGTGGTTCTTTTTCATTTACACCTCCCTCGATACCTTTTCTCCAAAAACCATAAAATTCTTGTCTACATCTATAACATTAATGTTTTTATGTTCGATCCAATGTATGCACGTATATGAATGTATGTGTTTAAGTTTAAGAAAACTATCTAAAGTATTTCGAAATTTTGTTAGGTTACTAAGTAGGAATGTTTATACAAAGCTTAATATGTTTAGAAACATATGTAAGTACATAGTAAAACTAAATGAATATATAATACATACATATGTATATCATACATACATACTTATATATACATCAGGCATATAAATTATCCACTCACAGCTATGTAAAAACATTAGGTTTGCGCCAATATTAAATTAAAATTGGTGAAATACGAAAATATTTAGTTTAGTTATGAATTCTTGAAACGTTTGTCTTGACAGCAATAATTTATTCAGGGCTATAAATTTGTCAAAAAACTTTTCATACTTTCATATATGAAAATTTTTTCTATAAAATTTTTTTCCACATTTCATCGTACGTCCTAAACTTTTGCTTTGTTCATTAGATTAACCTAATTTTCGAAATAAAACCTTTAATTGGATCAATTATGGACCAAGAAGTACCGATAATATGGGGTAAGGCCAGTTATTGAAATATATTTATAAATTTTGGTAGAGAATTTTCAATTAATACAAAAACCGATTATGTCGTATTTCATTGCTATAATCAGTTATGAACATTAAAGTCATTTTCTAAATTGTGAGTTAGAATCATTAATAGATGAAGACTTATCTATGCAAAAATTTATCTTTATAAAAAAAGATTTAAGGCATCAATGGGCTATGTAGGAATTATATGTGAGGTAGAGTAAATTATGGATTGATTCTCATAAAACAGAGTATGCATTTTCAAAAGTTTTAAAATTTTCCTAAGCTTTATTTGTAGTCCTCCTGTATAAATTTCATTTCGCGCACAATCGTTCTAACGTCTTTGTCTTTATATAACTAATTATTGGGTTTTGGCACACTCATATACATAATTCAATCTATAGATTTAAACAAACCTTATTGAACTATAGGGGTACACTCTTAAAGTGCTTCAAAGAAGGACGAATTTTTAAACATTTTAAATTTGACTGCTTGTATCATTTAAATCTAAAAATCATTTAAAATATCAAATTCGGAAAGCCTATTGATCATAAATTTAAATATGAACAATATTCCCCAAAAAAAGGATATAATTGTGCTTATAAATCAGTTTAATTAAGTTAAAATTTTTTCTAGATTTAACCATATACCAAATTTTATAAAGACATACTCTTTTTAACAAGTTTTTTGGATCTCTGTACAAGTGAAGTAGTTGAAAATTCATAATTAATTTTTCAAAGCATTAATCGACCTTGTGTTGGTAAAATTTCCAAAATACAACATGACTTTGACGTAGAGTGTAGCTGTATGTAAACACGTGTGGTTTTTAAATAGTTTCTAATCTTATATGCAGGTGTGTTTCTAAGTCCAAGGTTTAATATTTACTTTGTGAATGTATAACGAACTGGGGGTTTTTAAGATACACATTCGTTCGTAGTATGTTCGCTCAGACGATTTGCTATTTTGTGTTTTTGGAGTATGTCGTCGTGTCGACGTCGTATATGGTTGTTTGGTGTCAACTATACTTGAACTTAATTGTCATTTCAATTCTTGTCCAGCATTTTCATACAACTTGTCTTGTTGTCTAGTTGAGGTAGCTTGATGGGTGTGGATGGGTTAGTTGGTTGACAACTGGAAAGTCAGTTTAGCTAGTAAGAAATTTTTACTGCATCGCACTACACCCAGACAGACAACACATTTATGCATCTACTTCTAAAGAATGTTGTCATATAAAAAGTATATAAATTTTTGGTCATAAAAACACAAAAATGGTAGAAATTAAAGGTGACATCGTTTTTCGAGAAAAACAGGTATAATAATGTTAAACAAGGACTTTTCTTCAATAAGCATTTACAAATACAAGTACATGTATGTACATACACATAAGTTAGTTTCGGTCTATACTAGACAACAAAAACTGTGAAATTGCAATAAAAAAAGTTTACAATTTGTTTCGCTCCTTTTTAGGTATCAAGTAGAGTAATAGTTGTTAAAAGTTTATGTGTCCTTTTTTATCACTTATCATACAAACAAAGAGCATTTTAATTGTGCAGTTAAAAAATCATTACGTTCTTATTATTTAAGTGTATCCTATCTAGCTGGCAGGTGTAGATGTGTGAATTCTTGGAAGTTGGGGCCTATGCAGCATGTGTTGGTGCTGGGGGGTGAAGATATAAAAAGTAACCACAGGTTAAGTACAGATGTTGTGACCAAGCTTTTTCATTAAAAAAAAACTTTATGTCCATGCATAAAATACATTACTGCATACTTATGTTTGTAAAAAAAATACCAGGAAAAACCCAGGAAATACGAGTAACAACTTCAACCTCCCAAACCATAAATTCCATTTCTCATATAATCTAAAAGCATTCCTAAAGTACATACATTCAAGCTTATACATATATGTATATGTATAGATACATTTAAAAGCTAAGGTAGCGAGATGTTTATGCTTTTCAGAAGGGTGGGCGTGTATCCTTGAAAGAGCACTCGTACTCATCGTATCGTTATTTATTTTCATTTTAACTAAAAAACAATTTCACATGAGATCTTTTTTAAACTGAAAAATTTATATACATTTTTTCTGGTAAGTTTCTTTGTTGCGAATGGCACTTTCATTAACATAAAAAATTGTGCATGTGGCGCTGAAGTTCAAATGTATTTTGTATGCGTTTTTTTATTCTGTCCATTCGTCACTGGGGAAAAACAAACCATGAAATTTGCATTTCATCATGGATTTGTCCATGAGAAAAATAAGAAAAAACAACTTATGCGATCTTTTCAATAGCAGTTTTTGCAAAACATAAATATTCTTTTAATTTTATTTCATATGCATTATTATGAAAAAGAAATAATTTATAACATTATTCTTTGAAATATTGTTTGTTCAAATGTTTTATAAGTTTTTTTTTGTACTAAAAGTTGACTGTCATTTGGGTTTTTGAAAAAGTAAAACTTACCCTTTTATCGTTTTTGTACCAAGTTAGTGTAGCTAAAGGATTTCCACCAGAAGAAACACACAAAAGTTTCTGTACCGAACCGGCCGGTATAATTTGTCCTTCTATGTAACCGGAAATTATAGGTGGTATGGGGGGATCTGTAAATTATACAAAAATAAATGTAATTGAAGTTTAATAATATATGTATTTATACAAAGTTTAAATAAATAACATTGCTAGATAAACAACAGGTAAAATAAATATCAATTTGAAATTTGTTGTCACAGTATAATTAGATTACTTAACTAATCTTAATTATTTAAATATATATTTTCAGAGAAATTTCAAGTGTAATCCTTAAAAAAATATTAATAAATTTAATACATAATTTGAGGGACTTGTATTTCAGCATTTAAAATTATCTTTTTCGTAAAGACCAACTTAATTATTTTATAACATAACATAAATTTGTTCCTAAAAAGATAAAACAAAAAAGTAAAGTGTAATTTTTACAATTACATTTTATGAGCACATCACCAGAAAAAAGGGATTTACACCTATTCATACCTATACTTATACACTCCAAAATAATAAAGAAAAAAATAAAAGCACAGGAAACATAAAATGTTATAATAGATATGATTATATACACGCACACACTTAAATACAGAAAGGATAAAATAAAGCTCGCAGTAAAAATTAAATAAAAATAATAAGAAAAATGCCGCAAGTCACTATTAAACCACAAACACAGACATGAAAAAATATGCCAGATGTAAAATATCAAAGAGTCTTAAAGCGATTAAGAAGGATTTTACTCTATTATCTGTTATATTTTAATAAACATACATTCATACATATCTACAGCTATACGAGGGTAATATGAAAATTCGTTTTTAAAATATCAAATGATTACTTTGTTTTTTATTCCAACTATTAATATCCCATTTATAACAAAATATGCAACAAAAAAATCGATGCCATTTTGTAGCAAATTTTATGATTCGAAAGGAAATCTAGTTAAAAGTTATTTAATACTGACTACAAATTCTCTAATGTTAGTGTTAGTGACGAGAAGCTAGTATTTTCAATACTCTTATGAAATATAGAAAATTTGTCTCCTGTAATGGTCGAAGAAACTTTTGAAAATGGCCAAAAAATAAGTAAAGTTGCATTAAGCTTAAAGCGAAAGCTAAAGAATCTACAAGATTTTCTAGAAAGAAAATACTTAACTGTAGGACTACGTATATACACCAATAAAGAAACTGACAAACGCATACATTTGCACATAATATGAAAAAATAAAGAAGAAGTATTATACATAATTTAAGCGACAGCAGTAATGTGCGGTAGTTCTGTATCCATTTTAGACATTAATGTTCACTAATTACTTCGCTAACAGGAATTTAATTATTTAATGGTTAATAATAAAAGATCCATATAATATAACACTACTAATCTATCTTCAAGTCAATTGTGTTTAAGTATTCTATAATATAATCACTTATTTTTCTTATTAGCTACGTTCAAACCTTTTAAATTTTTGACGAAAATGTTGTGATCCCTAAAAGATCCACATATTGATTTTCTTTGAAGTTTATTAATTACAAAATTTAAAATTTTCATTGCTTGCATTGTAAAATGTTTTATAAAACAATCATCAAGAACTACCGGAACTTTTAGAAATATGCTCATGCATACAGCTTCAACAAAACAATATAAAATTGGCAAAATTATAATTTTAATTAGTGAGCTCTTGTAACATTAAGCAAGCGATAGAGGGAATGAACAAAAACATAGAACAAAACTTTATATTCTTTTTAATTTTTATATTTTCGGTTTTAAAGCATGTCATAAAAACATTTTCTTTTTATTTGTCTTATCTTTTTTCATAATCAAGGTTACAAAAACAATTTAGCACTAGACCAAAAAAAGTACAATCTCCTAAAATAATTTGAATATCAGGAGAAAAATAAAAACAGTGTGGCAGCAACCATCTTTAAAGGTAGCATGATTAAATTAGAAAAAAAAAAAAACAAATTCACCTAAAGTAATTATTCGAAAAACGTTTAATATAAATTAAAGTACATATTTGAAATTTAAAAACAAAGTAAACTTGTTTCAAAAATGGTAATTTTAAACTTCAATTAAATGGGTCAATGTTGACATAATTGTTCAATTTAAATGTCAACCAAAATGTATGAACTTCCGTATTTAGCACTGAACTGACATACACAAGCATGTTACTAAGTAAGAAGTCAAATTTTCTTTCACTGTTTGAGTAGATGACAGGAAATAAAAAAATAAAATGGTGTTTCACACCGACTTTACAGACAATGACTTATAAAAAACATATATAGGAACTATGGCTACTATCATTAATTACAAAAATCATATAACGATAACAGACATCAGAAGCAATTAAAGGTCAGACGGACATCATAAAATCTATCGAGAAAGTGACACATATCCGAATAGTAAACTATTTGTTATAGGAGTAACAAACATTTTCGCATTACAATGATGTAGGGTACAAAACCCAACAACATGACAATACAAAGACGATCACCTTCGTCAAAGTCAATGACACTGTTGCCTTAAAAGTTTATTTCATACCGAAAGACCAGTCAGCCATCAGTTGAACAGTAACAACTATTAAATAATGGATGAGAATAAAAGCATTTACATACACTTACACACATATAGTTATACGCATATATATGAGAAGGTTTGTGTGTATTAACATGAATACCGTTACAAGTCAAAGTCATCGTGTTACATGTTCAAAATTTTGCTACAAATGAAGAGTGACATGAAACAGGATAATTCAGTTAAACGCGTTTACGGTTAACAACTCATTGTACCAGTAGAAAATCTACAGACAGACAGATAAATACACTTACTCGCTCATCTACATATACATTTACATACATTGTTAGTAGTAGTTTTGTATTGTTTGTATGTGTTTCTATATAAAATGATGTATGTGTGTGTAACTGAGTATGTCTTTGTGTGAATGAAGGTAATTTATGCATGTTATATAGTTGGCATTATACTATTCATGTACTTTTATCCTCTATAGTACATTAGCAAATATTAAGACAATCAACCACAACCATTCATACAATTCTTTTTTTCTCTCGAATGCTTCTGCAACATGCAAACACACATAAAATCCATTCAAATAAAAATCCACAGTTGACTCTACGAGTTTTCATCATTCAATATCCGTTTTTAATATAAGCTCAGACTCACTCTAACACATATACACATAAAGATCTTTAGGATACATTCATATGTATGGATATCAATTTCTATAGAAAATTTGTGACATTTATAATAGTAGTTGCAGTTTTCAATTTATGCACATACATAAGTTTGTATGTAAATATGATATTGCCGCAGTTCAATGCACTGTTAACAATTGAATGCTATGCAATTATTATTTGTATTTTTTATAGTTTTAAAAGACAGTTTTAAATTTTCGAAAATTATACATTGTGTACTTTTCATAGTATTACTTAGTAGCTAAAGCCAGCGTACAGGCTACTCTAAATATTAGAATTTGTACGATCCTGGGCTCTACAAAAGTTCGTAAAAATGTATAAATTGTAAAAATCCCAGCACTCTAGGATTTGGTCGCTTGACACAAAATTACCTATTACATTATTTGAAGTCTATAGTCGTCTAAACGACAGATACTTACTGTATATTTAAAAGGCTATTTTTTCGATATTTAAAGTATTGAAAGTAACATATATAAGAACCTGCAACAAGTGTCAAGTTTTGTAGGCACAACTTTGATATACATATTAAAATTTTTGGGACAAAATGTTCAGATTGGCTGTATTAGGCATGGTACCTCTATGGAAAAAGAGAATTAAGTTTGTAAATATGAGAAAATATCGCATTAAGAAGGAGGTCCCACGAAATAATGGAGTCGTGGGACCGTTTAGAATTAAATACAAAAATTCGTATAAATATTAATTGCACGGGCAACATTGACGTCCATGATAACATTTGAGTTATAAATTGACTGGTTAGTTAGTTTGAAAGGAGGATTTACATATATACCTCAAATCAGAAGAAATACACCTAGGCCTCTATAGGGCCTATTATGCGCTCCATAACCAGTGCCTCAGGTGGGAATCGAACCCACCACCTCCGGTCTACCAGACTAGAACACTAACCACTAACCTACCGGAGGCCACAATTAAACGGTTATATATGTGAAACCATTGGAGAAAGAATCCTTAAATTCTACACTTGTACAAATAGCATTAAAATCCACATCCCATAGCGAATAAATACAAAAATTCGTATACATAAAAAATTATAGTCTTTAAATTAGGCATGGATAACATTAAAATCCATATTGACTTTTAGGGAAATTATAAGAAATTGTGATTTTTGGCGTAGCATCTCCCATAAAATATATGTTCTGATGTGGTTATTTAAGATTCGGAATAGCTGAATGTATTACTCAGACTTATTTAGCTTAAAATTCATATAAAAAACACTTGAAGGAAGTTAAATTAAGTTTCAAAATCCAAACTGTAATAAAAACAAAATTTCTATATACTCCAGAAATAAGCAATTTTTAAGTTACAGTTTACATACTTTAATCTATGAATTTGTAAAGCCCATTTCCCATTTTATTTTCTAAGTAACAAAATATTTACATTTGCATCTGAAACTAAAAACATACACTGATATTCAAGATGAATAAAAACGATTAGTTTTTCTGTTTTTTTTTTGTCCTAAAAATAAGGAAAAAAAGAATGAATTGTGTATAAGTTAAGCATTTTAAAGAAACTATTTTTCTAGTAAAATTTATTTTTCAAGTCAGCATTAATAAAATGGTACTTGAATCCTTTCGATTGACCCTTAGTGTACTTTAACACATACATACATATCTATATGGATCCGTATTATGTAATACATACAGACACATTGATGTTTTACTAACAACAACTGAACTGCAACAAATAAACAAACAGAAACAAAACTACATACAGCAAAAATGAAGTCAAATGTAAACATTGCATTCCATATAAGCTTAAACCACATACATTTTATGCAAACATTGAATACTCAGACATATTTGCATACATTAGGATGGTGGTTATTATATAGTTGGTAAGATCTATTTTTAGTAATTATTTAGTAACATAAACCGTTATGTCATATTTTTACAGTTTTACAGTTTTCTTATTAAGACATAATTTACAATCGAAGCAAAGACAATGTACACCTTAAAATGCAATATCTCTCCAATATTTCAAATAGGGACTATATGACCCCAAAAAATATGTCGTCCTTTTTTTTTCGTAAATTTCACATGCATATACAGTGTAAATTGAATTGATTATCTGACCCAATATAAAGGACCGATTGCAAAAATATTTATTAATCGAAAAACAACAATTTTGTAACTCATATTTAAAAAGTGCTTAAATCTTAATTGTTAAGAACTTATATTAAATATTGGATCTAAATATAAGTTGCCATCGTAATGTAAATAATAATTCAAATCTATGTTTCTAGGTAAGTTAGAATAGAAGAGTATGTTTGTATGTATGTGTGAAAAACTAAAGGTGTAATTGTATTTAATGTTACTATAGTTTTATTTTTCCTTCTTCCAGGCAAAAATATGTTTTTGGGGTTTCAGGAAAACATATAAACTACACACGCACACAAAAAACAGCAGCAAGAAAAACAAACATTAAATGAATGAATGTCCTTTTACTACCTTCATATAGTTCTGTTTTTTTCCTGTTTTGTTAAAAATTGCATAGAAGTTTTCGGTTATTTGTTTGGTCTTGAGTACGTCAGTCTGTTCGGCGGTCGGTTAGTCGTTTGGACGTTGGTTCTTTCACTCATTCGTTGGGTTGGTTTCTTTGTTTGTTCGTCCATACATCTATACTTTCAGGAACAGTGTTTGTGTATGTATGGCGTCGGTTAGGGTATAGTATGTTGCAAGTTGCTATAGTTTTTAAGTATATATGTATGTACATATGTATGTTTAACTAACTGTGTTACAGTTGAAACCATTGACGATGTTGATGTAGTGGCAAGTTTCTCTTTATTTTTCTACAGTTGCTTTTTATTAAAAAGTTTTTTTTTTATTTTTTACTTTTTCGAAATGTGAATTTGAAAATGTGAACAAATAACTGCGCTTCCATACAATTTCTCCATTTGTTTGTTTATTTTCAGGTTTTTTCCATCTTTATTTTTTTCTACATTTAGCTGAACCAAAAACACTTTATGTGTTTATGTTATTTGTTGATAGTTTTCCTTTTGTTACTGCTGTTGTTGTTGTTGTTTTGTCCACTTCCTCTTTTAACCCTTGTATGTTAAAGTTAAAGGTGTATATTACGGATTTTGGGAAACCATAATTCAACTATTATTTATTAAATAAAAAAGTGGGATTATTTATTGATTTTAAATGGCATTTTAATTGCTATTTTGTGTAAGTAAAGCATTTATTTGAAAGAGCTGAAAATGTTAGATGTATTGAAATCAGTTTAAATTATAAAATTGTTTATAATTATTACAATTTCTCTTGATTTTACCACAATCATTAAAATAATGATATAATGATATTGGTAATTAAAAAATAAAATTTAGCATTTTAATTGGAAAGTGTCAAAATAACAAATGAATTTCGTATTTATTTCAAATAAAATTGTTAAAGTGAAAATTTGCATAGATCTCTCCATCCATGTAAACCTTATAATCGAATTGCTGGTAACAAATAATACTGTGAATATATACTTTTCAACTTAACTTAGTAAAGCAAAAAAGAATATTTAAAAAGTAGACAAGCAAATTAATGAAAATTAAAAACATTAACTTTGAGTTTTTCTAATGTTTAAGAAAAGGATATTTTCTCTCCTGTTAAGGTAGATAACAAGCCCCTTATTCATAAACAGTATTTTATTTATTAAAGGTTTATAAAACAAAATTTTCTTAAGAAATTTAATTTATAAATCGTTAATAAAATAAAGTATTGTTTTTGAATGAGGATGCAAATGTTTATTAAAGACATTTTTTAAATATTTTTTTTGTTTTTATTCATGGTCATCTTCCTTACCCTTGCCTCTGCAGAACATAAATATTTCTAAAAAAAAAACATACATTTTTATTTCTCCCACAAATTCGCATGGACGGACGTACATTTGTTTTAAACACTAATCATAATTTTATGTTTTATTATAATTAACGTAATAGTCGTAAAAAAAGTGAAACTGTTGTTGGTTGTGATGAAACCAATATAAACTTTAGTTTTCTTTAATAATAAATATTCGAATTGTACAACTGTACACATTTTACGACCTTATAAATATATATATTTTTATTTTATTTACCAACTTTTTTATTTGTGAAATAAAAACTATTTTTGTTGGTAACAAAATTTTTATGTGCTTCTTATAGTTATACACATGTGGAGAGTTAAATAGGTGTTTTTTTTTTAATAAATAAAAATTGAAAAACTTAAAAATTACAAAATTATTATAAATCGACCATATTTAAGTAATTTTTTTAAGACAACTTTTGTTTAACTCATAAACACAGAAGAAAGATCAGAACCTCTTGTTTTTAGCTTACTGTCTTAGTCACAATACTACTCCTTAGTTAAAGTGTGTTTAATTTTTTAAGTCATGGAATTATATATAATCATATGCGAACGCCATTACGTTTTACCAAAGGTATTGGGCTCGATGTATTTTTTGCAATAAAATTGATTACTCTCACAGGCTTATATCCTGTAAAACGCTCAGAATACTGATACACTCTCTAAGCAAAATAAAATGTAGTGAATTTGTTGTACATATTTCCGATTCGAAGTCTCAGATAAAGTTGTAGTTCTTGTCATTTTGATTTACTCTCTAAGGCAAAGTGGTTCCTCTAGTCATAACGAATTAAAATTATGAACTTATTTTATTTTTTATTTTAAGTAGAAAATTTTACTTCGTGAAATTGCGTTGCATTGATTAACGACATCTGTACGTATGCGCATTAAGAAATTATATTAATATTACAAATATTAAGTATACGCCTAATTTAAAAAAGAACTTGAATTTTTTTTAACACGTTAAAATTTTTGTAATTTTGATCTTTTTTGTTCTTTATGACAAAAGCTCCAATTATGCTTCAAAGAGTAAAATAAAATTCCATAAAACCAAATCACAATTTTTTCTCTGTCCACATGTGTAAACATTGTATTGAATATTTAAAACTTAAACATAAAGAATGTCCCAATTCAACTAAAGTGAGAAGAATTGTTATTTGTGTAGTTTATACGCACATATTTTTAATTGCTAAAATAAAAAATATATATAAAAAATTCAGCTTTAAAATTGAAATTAAAAAAATATTTGAGTTTTATTTCTGTATGTGTGTTTTATATTCGTTGTGGTTTTATTCTATATTAATTTTTCTTGGTTGTGTTAGACTTTTTCATGCAGCAACCAGCAAACAATGACAGACAGTTAGTTAATGTCCTTTTCGTGTTGTTAGAATGAAATATTAAATATCGACATGAAATGACAATATCTTTTTTTGAAAATATAATGAGAATTTTAGTTTTTTTTTTTCATTTTAAAAGCAAATCGTTAACACATCAAATCTTTTAAACAGATTCAACTTTTTTATGTATCTAGTTATTTTTTCCTGCTTTAGTAAAAAAGTGGAAGCATTTTACATTTTTTTGCTTAATTTTAAATTGAATTTATATTCTGGTAAAAATATTTTTATGTGGATTAAACTAAAATTTTACTTCATGTATAGTATTATTTCTTGGCTGTTTCCTTTTTATGCTGCTAGTCTTCAAAAAGGCTTTTAAATAAGAACAAACAAGATTTTTTCGAACTTTTTTTGTTTAAGAAAAATCTAAACAGGAATAATAAGAAAAACTTAAGGAATAAATAGAAAATCTGAAGTGCAAGCAACAGATTTAGTTGTACCAGTGTTTGTGTTTTTGTTGCTATTGTTGTCTTAAGACAAGCATACAACAACTAAGTATTGGAGCATTAACAAAGACAACAACACAAAACATCATTACATATTCTCTATTATGTTTTTGTTTCTTTTTTACTCTCTGACTAGTTTTTGAGTTGTTTGTTGTTGCTATTTTTGCTTTATCTTAAAAGTATTCCATTCATTGCTTAAGGATTTCTTAACATTTTATAGCATACATTACGGTGTTTTTGTATTGCTGTTATTTTTGTGTTTGTGTTTGTTTTTTGTTTTGCCTTCTCTCAATCTTTATCTATGCAGTCATTTTGTATTTGTTGATATTCTTTTTGGTTGTTCCCCTACTTTTTGTTGCTTTCTATTTGGTATTGTTTTTGTTTAATTTAAACAGGATTAAATACTAAACGCAACTCATGCAAACAACTGAAATAGAAACAAAAATAAAAACAAACACTTTGCATTACAATTGCTGCACATCTCACAGGCAACAAGAAAACGAAATATTTTGTTAATTTTTTTAAACATTGAATTGCTAATCCATGCTTCTAATGTTCGTTTGTTGGTATTCTAAACATTAGGCATGTAACCTAATTTCGCATTTATAAAATTGTCAATTGGGTCTTAATATTGATAATGAGTTAAAGTCAAAAGGATGGAATGCAAAAAATGAATTATGTGTGTGTGTGTGGTTCTTATCGTAGCCTCAATCCTACGATGTCCGATATTCTTCTATATGAAATGATAAAAGAGCTATGTATATGATAAGTTGGTTGAACGGTTATACACGTACAGTATCCTTTTCAAGGTTTACTCTGTTCATACTAGACTTAGTGCAGTGCGTCTTCTGACTGTGAAGAACAGTATATTGCCTTATTGAGGGAGATTGTACTTTTGTGTAAAAACGCTGTTTTATGTATTTACATAAAAATATCAGATTATGCAAGTAACTGTGCGAACAGTGACATACGCTACTTAATACATTGTTTCAGTATCAAATCTTGGTATAACAAGTTTTTTCCTATTTTTTGATAATGTAAAATTTATTTTAAATAAAGCAAAGACTGTAATGTAAGTCTTCCAAAAAATTGCCTTTTTAAGAATATTATATAGGAATATATATTTATTTTTGAATGGACCTTAGTTCCCTACCAGTGTAAATTGCGAACATTTTCCTAATTTTGTGCTGATTTCGGGAAAATTATTAAAAAATGGGTGGGTGTTCCTCTGGACTCCTTATTATACACATATCTTTCACTTTGTAAGATTTCTTAGTTTTTACTGTTTTAAAAATAAATTTTAATAAATTCAAAATACATCTCAGGTTAACTATATTTAATCTTACGGTACCAAAATGTTTTCCTTGTTAGACAGAATCACATAAAAAATTTAACTTCAATTTTTTATCGTTTGCCTAAAACGCACTTAAAAGTTAAATTCAATTTCATTTCTTATTTCTGCCTCATAGCAAGTAATTCTCATTTAGTTAAAAATATTTTTGCAATAAGCAGTTGACTTTTGGAAAATACTATCACCATGTTTAAATTATATATATAAGTATCCGAACCGAAGTCAAATTTGTCTAATTTTACAAATAATTTGATATTAAGCGTTCTTAAATCAATCCTATTTCTATATATTAAACCAAGTATTCTTTTGAGCTTAAATAAAAAGGAAAATTCAAAAAACGACTAGAACATTTACCTACCGGAGGCAATATTTGACATTGATCATTGGTTTCACACTTACGTTAAATCAGCTATTTTGTACTTGGTTTAAGGAAAGCTTCGAGTTACTCAATTCCTTTTGCTTACCTATTGCCACGGTTATTGCGAAATTAATGGAATTTTAAACACTGTGTTCAATATTTCTAAAGGAACTAGCCAATACCAGTCTGGCTAAACTATATAAGTAACTTGCATAAAGACTTAGTTAAAGTCTTTAAAATCCTTACCCCATATTAAAGTCAACCAAATAATACATTATTTCAAAGAAGAATTTATTAGGTTTTTGAAATTAAACTCAGTAACTTTAAGTGTAAATTATCATACAACTATATTGTTGTCAATATTTATTGAGATTTTGTATAACGTATATACATACATATGTACGTCTTGTGTCTGTGTAAAGTTCATACCCTGGTATTCAATTGCTTTAAATGTTATTTCTGAATTTTATGTATGACATTTCAATGTAATTTTATTTTTATCTTTTCTTATACTTTGTATTGCTTGATTTATTTCAAATATTTTAAGATGCTTACAAAAATGTTTCAAGCCAAAAATTCTCAACATGATTAAATAATGTAACTGAATATTTTTTCTCTTATTTTAAGTGGCATTAGATTTAAACACTAAACAATGGCATATAAGGATAAAGTACTACAAATAAACTAATCACACATATACATACATTTGCAAGAGATTACTGAGAAGCATTCTCCTCATTATTAGAATATATCTCCTAAAGCAATATAAAAACGTATACTGTAAACAATCCCTGAAACAATTTATGATGTGAGTTTAAAATAAAATTATTTTAAAGTTTTTTTTTATCCTTTGATTCAGCTCTACAAAATATTGACGTCAGTATAAAAAATTTGAGAAACGTTATTTTAGAATGAACTAATTTTTTATTTTCTGTGGGAGCAACAGCATCTTTAATTTTGTGGTCACCCTATTATACATATGTATATGGTAATAATAGTTGTGTGCAAAACGTCAATGTCTGGACCATCTAGATTTTGATTTCCTGGTATTACATTATTGATATAAAATTGCTGTAAATAACACCTGATTAAGGATTTTAGATCTCATGTATATATTTGTTACAAACTATAGGTTATGTTCTAGGAAAATTATACATACTTATCTTACAAATAATCAGTGATGGGCGTACATATTTCAACACTGAAGTGTCTATGAGTGTGCGAAGCAAAAATAAAAACAAGTTTAGAATTATATTTTCTTTCTATCGTATTTACTCTTGCATAGATTTTGAAAAAGTAATCCCTTCACTGATATCTAAATACTATTTGGTTTCTAAAAGCTAGTTTTGTAAAATTTTCACTTTAGTGTGTACATGTGTGTGTGTATTTAGACGCTGATAAGTAAAGTATACGGTTGTTTAAGCTTTAGGGCAATCTTTAATGATCTTTGATTACTTTTTTCAATTGTGCTTATGGCTACTGCTAATGCTGATGTTTTTGTTTGAAATTTTGTTTTTATTTTCCTGAATTTCTATAAAATTTCATGCTGTGTTTCCTTTTTTCCTTCATTGAATAAATACCCAGCAAAAACCCAAATTGCTTGCAATTAAAACCACTTAGCTGACTAACATACTTTTAAATGACTATTTAAACAGGTTTAAACTGGGTCAACATAATTTAAATTTTTTGTTAATGTATTTAATTTAAAAATTATTTTAGTCACACAACTAAAAAGCTGAAGAGTCATTAATTTCAATGAAGATATAGAAGCAGTCTACGTTTTTTCACATGATTTATATTGACTGATTTTTTATTACATACTTGTAAGCTATTGTGGGTAAATACGAAATAAATAAATAATGACATTACATTTTAACCCCTTACCTGAGAATAAAAAGTTTTTGCTGGTTAATACTATAATATGTAGATAGATGTAGGAGGTTAAATTTGTTCGTTTTTTATTAGCTGTCTTTCATTAATCAAGTGTTGCTAATTAACTAATTAACTTTAATATTTCTTATGTCGGTTTGATTTTTTGCATAAAAGAATTTATTACATAATTTAAATATTTTTTGTCAATATTTTTAACAATAATTTGCGTTGAGAACAGTTAAAACACTGTTAAATCTTTGCATCAATAGACTATATATTTTTTGTGTTTATTATAAATCAGTAGCTATTGATTTTAAATTCGAAATATAGTTTTATTATTGTCCCACAAGTTGTTGGCACACTAAGTTACAACATATTAAATGGGCCTTTTTTCCAAAGTTTTTCTTGGTAAAAAACAATAAAAAAAATTTCATTAAAAAAATTAATTTCATTCAAAGTTCACAACTCAGTTTCCTGGGCGTAATTCCAAAGAATTAGTGTTCTTGAGAAATGTTATCTCCGGAATAGTATCACTCCCAAAAAAGTGCTCTAGTGTTTCACTGTCCTCTCCACATCTTCTGAACCCGCACTTCTAATTTTGTATAATTGTATCTATAATCCTGTGTGTCTACTGTCTTTGAGACGATTTCTCATATTGCTTTTTTCAGAGTGAAACCATAAGGTTTTTGTGGTTCTACCCACAGTTCAATTATTTCAAAAGGCCTTATAGGATACTCTTACTCAACTTTTTATTTCAGCTTTCATTGCGTCGAATGGTTAAGCTCCCTTTGGTTTAAATCGAACATATTCGTCGTTTAGTTCTAGCACCCTTACATCTGGGAGAGTATTCAATTAAAGATTTCTTACAATCCATAACGAACATTATTCATTTACTTTATTACCTGATATCGGCCTAATGCCTTCTGGCTGTAGGCAAATTTGTCAATATTATTCCAAGTTCGTAATTGCTCGGACTTCTACCTGGAAATTTGTAGTGTGATTAATAAACGGTGATATATTTCTGTTTCTGTGTCTTTTATATAGAACCCCAGGCCTATTTTATCCTCATATGTTCCTTATATACATTCAAAATCATTTTACTATCATCCGGTAAATAATGTCACAGTGAGCCTAGTTTCTAAAACTCATTTTCCCCCCTTTAGGAATTTGTATATAGACAATGAGAAAACTGGTAAAAACGTTATGTTGCAAGGACTTTTATCTATATAAATCTTTCATTTTGTTAAAATTTTATATTTGTGGTTTTACAAAAAATTTATATTAGCATTTTTTCGCAAATGATGTTCTAATATCCAATATTTTAAATTTTATCACTATAAAGTTTCCAAACGTACACTATTTTTTATGCTTTTTTGATGATTTGTATGTAAATTAATGTAGAAAACTGACCTTTTACTAATTTTTATCTTAAATTCAGTTAATGATAATTTTTGTCAAAATGAAATGCTATGGAACAGAGATAAATTAGATTTTCTATTTTCATGTTATTATTAAACTTTTTAAACCATTTATTGTATAAAGAATGTAACCATTTCAATTTAATTAAACACATGGATACAATCATCTACTAAAAAAAGGATTTTATTTATCCATTTAATTCTATAAAGATAAAAGAAAGTATTCCATATTGCTTCTATTATCTAGCTATATCTTCCTAACTAGCAAAATAAGTTGTTGCTAAAATTAAATTTAAATTTCATAAAAATGAACATAAAAACGAAATAAGTGTGTTTATGATTGTTTAAAAGTTAATTTACGGATTTTTTTTATAAAATCTGTTGTTAATAAAAAATAAAAATATAAAATAAACGGTAATTTGGCAACAATTTTTCCTTTGTTCTTTTGAAGACACACACTTACTTACACAGTTGCAGACACACACACAGATGTGTTTGTTTAGATTGTTTTTTTCACTCATCATATTTGTGTTGTTATTGTTGCTGCCGTTTCATTATTTATATTTTTAACTTCTTGTTTATGGTTTTTTGTAACTTTTCATTTCCGCTTGTGATTTTGCGACAAGATGACATTATGTTTTTTGCCAGTTTTTTTTTTATATTTATATTCTCATACTCTAAGCAAAAACTAATGGCAAATAACGAGAAAAAGTGCGAATTATAATGGGGGCATTAGATTGAGATGGGGATAGGGGTGGGGTGATTAGGAGTATGAAATAAATGAATGTACAATTGAGTGTAAATTTACATGTAAATAAATACAAACAATAAATGTTTAAAACTGCTTGACATATTTAAAAGGGTATATGACAGCGGGGGAGAGAGAGAAAATAAATACACTCGCAAACAAGTGTAAATATGTAATTTTCTTTGTAGGCTTATAACATTTCTTAGGCAATAAAATGAAAAATAAATAAATAAATCTAGAAAAAAATTTAATTTGGCACATTTAGTTCTTCCTGCTCTTTCTAGGTTTTATTTCTTTTGTCTTATTGTCTCGTTAGTAATAAAATATATCACCTTTTTAAGAAAAGCCATGTAGATTTACTTAAAAGTAAAACGCACGTGTGTAAGCCAATTTGCACACATAAATACAAACACACGTGTTTATGTGACTTTCTATTAGACAAAAAATTACTTTTGCTATTTATTTTATTACACTTGGTTTTTATAGATGTTTTAAATTCTTTATCTCTATAGTAAAGTAAAGTGTATAGTATGGGTTAGTATTGGAATTTAAGGCACACAACTTCAAGTCAGAGTTCCAATTCAAATTATAAGTATATTTTTTGTGTGTATAAAATCCAATTAGTGGACTACAGATTGTATGAGTACTATTTGGTCTTAGTTTGTCTTAGTTTGGGTTTTTACATTTTATTTTTTTCTTTTGATTTACTAAAAACATAAAATTTGAAACACAATATGTATTTCATATTGTATTTCCCAAATTTTGAATTGTATGTATTTAAAAAATTAAAAACTTTTACACGTAACATCCCAATACTTATTAAAATATTACTCATACGATCTGTCGACCCCTTAAAAAATATTTATTAAATTGAACTTTCATCTACAATGTTATGAACAAATATATTCCCCCTTAAGTTAAATATAATTAGTAACTACAATTCACATACTTCTTGTATAACAAAGTCCATATTGAAACGTTTCAATTAAACTAAAAATTAATTTATCTCCTTGTCACTTCTACTCTGGCTATTAATTTGAATTCTCATGTACCCACACCCATACAAATCGAAGCAACACACCCATAAAAGGAGCTTTAAAGAAGAAGCGAAGCCAGTAAATGAAAATTGTCTTAACTCTAATCATATTTAAACTGGTATACCATAAAATAATATTGTAATTAAATTTTCCCTCATCATTGTCGTACATATTCATAACCCTTCCTATAGTTTTTATGTAATTTTATATATCAGTCTGTTGTGCATTGTACTTTATTGCCATTTTTACGTCAGTCAATAAGAGAGTGTACGTATGTAAGTGGATGTTAGTAAGTATTTATCGTAGTTTTTCCTTTGACACCAATTAAAGACACTTTAAATAATAGTAGTGATAAATTATTATGAATATTTCCTTCCATTAAATCCTTTGACAATATGCAGTTTTTAGGAGCTTCAGATTTGTTAAATGGTTTTCTCATATGATCTTATTGACAAACATTGCAATTTTTATCTCCCAAAGAAGCATTCAGAGAACAAGTTCTGTGGTAGCTATTTAACCTAACAAGTTATTCATCAGTCCATAGATTACTGCCATCTTCTTTACGTCCTCCAACTCGATCTCAGTCGTGCTATAAAAGTTGAAGGTACTTCCTCACATGCATCAGGCAGTTTGCAGTGAAATACCAGAAGGCACTGTTTTGCCAACATGTTATTATTTTCAGTCTAGGAAGTGATCTATTGATTCACTTGAGCATAGTCGCAACGTGGGCTAGTTTTCACTGTTCTATCGATACTTCAATGGAATATGTTCCTCTGAAATTAGGGAACTTGTTCTCGAATTATATAAGAATATAGCGTAACACTAGTCTTTCTTTAAGAATACAACTATTTGTGGTGGATTGGCCGCAAAACACTCTACAGAAAAATTCATTCTCCTGCAGAAGTATTCCCTGCAACTGTCGATATAAGAAGATTTAAATCAAATATCCACAAACACTACTCCCTCAATCCTGCTTCCCACACCTATTTTACTATCGCAGGCTAAAATGTAAATTACATAAGAATATATTGCCGAAATTTGCCGAATAAATATTGTTTTTTCTGTTCTGCAGTTATTGCTACAATTCAATCATTACAATTTCTCCTGACTTATACAAATTTACACTACTGTAAATGAGCAATCGAGTGTAATCATGCATATTCCTATTAAACATTATTTATTTAAGCTGTAAGCGTAATTTTTTAAAAAAACTGTGCATTATTTTGCCGAATTAAAAAGATACTTATAAAGAATTTTAAAACAATATTCAGTTTGTTACGTTTTATTTTTTAGAGAATCAACAATTAAATACCTGAAAAAAACATTATAAATATGTATTATTGATTGATTGATTGATTTGCCATAAATTAAACCAAAAATACATAATTTGCTTTTGCTTAATGAATTAATAAAAATTCAAATAAACAACTTTGCCGTGCAAAAAAGAAAATAATAAAAAATGGTAATTGTTTTTCCACTACAAAGCCATCAATTGTGAATTGGCATAATTTTCTTTTTATTTTATAACACAGAAAAAAAAAAAAACAAATTTAACACAGCAAAAAAAGTATATTTAAGTTTAAATAAAAACAATAAGAAATCGTAAAAAAGATCTATAATAAATGTGGCAGAAAATAAATGAATGAATTAAGGAAAATACAAAAATATAAACGAAACGTTGTTTGTTTTCCAACATCCGTTGGTTCATTTGTTGTTGGCTCATTTGTGTATAAATTTATTTTGAAAAAAAAAAATATTTTATTCTGGGTTTTTTATTATTCTTTATTCTTCATACTAAAGACAACGAGATGTTGAGTGGAGGAGTATTGAATGAATTCCATAGTGTATCCTTGAGGTCAAGTATCTTATTATTTTTTAAAAAATCATTTACATAAATGTTGTAGAAAAATGTGTTTGTATTTGTTCGAATATTCGTGTCTGTAGGTGTAAGTGTGCAAGCGTTTTCTTTTGAACAGTTAAACTGTTTTTCTCGTTTATTTTTTCCCATATTTTTTTTCTGTTGTATCCACTTTATGCAATTGCGTAAGTAAATGGTTAAAGGTCGCATTTTAATGAAGCAATAAATATATGAATTTAAATATAAACGGGGTTATAAAAATTATGTTAAAAACTTACTCATACACTAACAACTACATTTCGTTCACTCACTCATTTTTATTGGTCCAACTTATTCAGTTTATTTCTTTCAATTTAATTTACAGATTACACAACATTTTTCAACAAGAATTATCATTTGTGAAAATATTTTTTTAGTTCTTTTGTTGTCAGTAAATATTGCATTTTTAAGATGAGCATTTTCTTAATGTAACTTTAATGTGCATTTTATAAAGTTAAAGTAAAAAGGGAAATTTTAATTTGTTTAAAATATATTATTTTATTAAGCCGGCATGAAAGGATATTCCATAAATAATTTATGAATGTATGTGTATTAATTTTTATCGCACAAATAATGGTTTGTTATACTCAGGTGATTGATATTTAATCACCTTTTGTATTTCATTTAACATACAGCTAAGTTATAGATAATATTTCCGTATTATTGGCTGATCAATTATATATTATATTTACGATATAAGGTTTATCGAATTTAGTGAAATGCAGCCTTTTTTCCTCAATAATATGAATCATTATGTGGTTACCATGATTCATTATATGCTTATTTTTTAATTATAATATGATTGATTCAAACCATACTATGACTAAGATCATAATATTATTTAAAACATATTAAAATCATGTATAATAAGGATATGATGATTTTTTGTAAAAATATAATATTATTAGGTCAAGTTATGATTTATATGAACAATTTATATTTTATCATATTATGATGTTTTTGATACAAATAATCATTGTAATTTGACTACAACAATGTTGCACTTAGATTATGGTTACCACAATGACAGACAGCAGGTAGAACATTGATATGAAAATGTAATCAGTGGGTCTAAGAAAATTTTAAAAGAATTACAAATTATGAAGATAGATGGACTAAATGGGCTAAAGAAGACGACCATTAATGTAAATACAGAAATTTCCACATGTAATGACATATTATAATTTTGCTTTATATTTATTATTAAATCTTTTTCTAATTTTAAGAATATACATATATTTAGGACAGTTTATGTTGGAAAATTAAATCAAATAAAGAAAACTTCCGTGACTATACAACAATTGCAACAATTAAACATAAAACACACTGGCATCATTTTCATGTCGATAATGATTTCAGGCTACAACTATGTTGCAAAACTAATAATACTACTCAAATGTAAACAAAACCCTGCAGTTCAGGGTGACTTTAATGCATTAATGTTAACATAATTACAAAGGTTCTGTATTTCTCTATGTATTTACTCTTCTAAATAAAGTGCAGTCAATAATATGAAAAATATGTAAACTTTCTACACTATTTATTACTTAGAGAAACACGAAAAAAGAACTCCCAAAGAAGCGAAAACAAGTTGAATTTACATGGAAATACTAAAAAAGATCTTAAGAAGTGATGATAAAAACATATTTCAAACGACAAAGTTCTACACATTTCTTCCAATTGTATTCATAGCTTTAAAACTGACATTTTAATCGGTGTTGTCATAAATTCCAATAATTAGTTTTTTAAACTATAAAAATGGATTGGTCTCATGAAATCAAAAGTAATCGGTTTTATGTCCGATTTAAAATATAATAATAATATAATATAATATAAAAAACTATAACATAACGAATTTTTTTTCAAAATTGTAAAATAGGCTAAAAAATTTAAAAAAATAAAAAAATAGAATTTAATTTTTTTAAATAAAGTTTTGAAAAGGAAATTAAAAACGTATAAAAACGAAAAAAGCGAAAACATCCAAAAACTCGAAAATATGCCTTAAATATGCTAAAAAGTCAAATCATGCAAAATTATGCTCTTATGGGTAAAATATGCAAAAATATGCTCTAACAAATTGATGCCAAAATTCTCAAAGTGGTCTGAAACATGTAAATATCTTATCCATGAGTCCATACGACGCACCACAAAAAACATGCATTTGCATATTTTGGTTTCCTTGCAAATAGGTAAATTACACGCATTTATCAATAAACTTCAATTTAAAATTTGTTTAATTCAAAAAATTTCTGTACAAAAAATATACCTTCCATTTAAAAAAAATATATTATTTTCGTTTCTTTGGAAGTCAGTAAACATCACTTTCACAGAAGGTAAAAATTACTTTAGTGCTACTAATAAATGTTATATTTTTGGAAGTACAACGTCGATCTTTTTATAATAAAAAATAATAATAAAAGTACAAAGAAAAAAAACAGATCAGAACAGAAAGGCTTGTAAAAAATATTCTATATCGACCAATAGAGCAACAAAACTGCTGGTACATTATACGCTAACGTTTGCTTGTGTATAGAGAAACAACAGCAGCGTTTAATTCGTTCATAACTGTAAAAATAGAATTAAAAGTAGAAAAAAGAAAGAAAGAAAGAGTAGAAATTACAACATTGTAACCAATACATGTTATGACAACTGTGTCATTTATACTACAAATACTACTTATTGCTGCTACCAGAGATCCTGCTGTGATAATTTGCTGTTGTTTTATTACTGGATTTTCTATTCATTTACTTTGACACTCACTTACACTACTTCACTGACATACATATACAAACACCAGCACGCATTAACTTTTGTATTAAATAGTAAAAACATTGTAAATTTAACAACAACTAACAGTAGCATAAAAATGGAACAAATTACCAAAGAATTTTCTCAGTTTTAAAAGTGCCCAGTGGTTTTATATGGGATCAAAGCATATTTTGTAAACTGAATAGTGTCCTGTAGACTGTTTCAATACGCAAGGAGCTTTCTTCTTAGATTTAATAAACTCTTTTCTTCACTTTAGCCAGAGAGTTAATTTTTACTCTTTGTCTATCGCTGCTTAAGTTTCTTTATTGGTGAAAAAATAAACCCAATAATTATCTCTTTAGTCGTTTAAATAAAAGACATTTTATTAATCCTAATCACTAATAGTTGTAAATTTTTGATCCAATTGAGAGTAGTTGTAATCACTTAAGGGTCAGTCGATTAGGTGCTAGAACATCCATTTGTTAAAAACCCGAAGAACAACAAATAACTACTGCAAAAAGAGGTAACCCTAAGTGGTATGTTCCATTATTGTCACTCCGAACTGCAGGGGTACATCAACAACTATGAAATTACACAAACAGCAACAAAAATATGAAGGAAACTGAACCCTTTATGCTAAAAGCTTTTATTGTTAAAATTTTTAACCTTTTATTACAAAAGTTGAAGTAGTATTTAGTTGTTGTAGTTGTTGCTGTTGTATGTATTAGTGTGGCATAGTGTCGAGTGGGAAAAAAATGTCTTTGTGTGTAGTGTCGTTGAGTATGTGTGACAACACTTTTTTACGCCTAATCAACGTTGGAACTTCATTACAGCAAAAAAAATAATAAAGCAGCAGCATCAACATCAAATCATCAGCCCAACGAAAAGGAACAGGGTGGGCTTAAGTGTTTAGAAAAAATAATAATAAAAAATGAAAAAAAAAACTGAATTTTATATTGTAATGGAGGCATTAAAAAAATATGTGTGTGTGTATAAATGTAAGTGCCAGAAAAAAGGGGTAGATATTATTTTAATGATTTTATTTGAGTTGTATGTTGGCAGGGATGTGTTGTAGATCGGATATGAGGAGGAGAAGGAGAACGAGGTGATTTGACTGGAGGGAAAGTGGCATAAAAAACAACTTGTCTCATTTACAGACAGTTTGATAGACATGGCAGCAATTAGCTTTAGCATGACTATTTATGTATTTATACATTCCCTTTAAAGTGGAACAGCAGAAAAACAATGACTGGTTAGTTGGGTTGGGTTTTATTTGCTTGATAGCGAAGCTTTTAATGCAGCAATTATAACAAAACATCAAAACACATAAAAAAGCAGCCTGTGTTTCCTTTTTAGCTTTAGCATTTATCTACAACAGAGATTTTATTTGGCTTTTCTTTTTTAAGGCCTTTTTTTGTGATGAACACTGGAATTTTTCTAGATCAAATTAAAGCTTTAAGTACTCATAATTTTCAGTGTTTATTATATGTAAAATTATTCAAATCTTCAAGAGAAGAAAATTTATTCCGACTCACACATTTATGTGTCTATATATACACTTGCCAACTCTTCAGCAAATGAATAATTAAATAATGTTGTTTATCATAAATAATGAAATCAGTTGCAGCAGCAATAGCATTAATAATAATGACATAAATTCCCCTGAATTAATTTTATATTTAGTTATACATTACACAGACATAATTTGATATATATGGTTTATGTTTAATATGTTAAAAAATTTAGTTTATGTCCAATAGTTTTTAAACTGTTTTCTTATGATATATATAAAGTCGCGAGGGATCCGAGAGCTAAATTTATATGTCTGCTAATATCATATACTAAGAAAGTTTTGCGTCCCTCAAAGTTCGTACTATGATAAGTTTGAATTGTAATTTGTTTGCATTTACACCGTGACAATTTACGTATGTATATAAGGAGTGAGATCGAAAAATTCTTAACATACATATATGTTTATAAAAAAGAAACCACTAAACTTACAGCTTTATTTTTTTTTATTTGATTCAAATTATTATTACAATTTACAAAAAAAAAATATTTTTATAGTTTTAATCACTAGTGATGAAATTTTGAACCCTTTTCGGAAACCCTTCCATTAACGTTTTTATAGTGCTTTCTCTCACTTTGCTCGAACATGTAGTCTATCTCCGTTTAAAATCTACCACACTTTTGGACACCTTTTTTGTACTCTTCAATTCCCTTTTAACAAGAGCCCAATATCTCTCCACTGGCCTTAGCTCCGGGCAGTTTGGAGGATTTGCCTCTCTTGGTACAAATACCACATTATTGTTCTTGTACCACTTAAGGGCTTGTTTACCATAGTGACAGGATGCCAAGTCAGGCCAAAAATAAGTGGACACATTATGAAGTCTTATGAATGGAAGCAGCCTTTTTTGTAAACATTCCTTGATGTAAATTTCGGTATTTATAGAGCCCGTTGAAACAAATGATTGGCTTATTTGCCGCAACTGCATATTGCTTGCCATACCAAGAACTTTCTGGGAAATTTTGCCTGCTTTTGGGTCCTAAACTTTTCTTCAACATTCCCTCGAGCATCAGCAACATAAAACTTTTGACCTGGAAGTTGCGAAAAATCTGCCAGAACATACGTTTCGTCATCCATTATGCAGCAAGAATATTTTTTTATAAAACTTGACTTCAATTTCCGTGCTCTGTTTTTGGCCTCTAAATTTTTAGCAGCGTTCCTGTCAGGAACTTTTTGAGCCTTGTATGTTTTTAAACTTGCATTAGCTTTAACTTTTCGTACCAAATACTCCGAGCACTGAGCTAACCGAGCTGCTTTCCTACCGGATGAGTTGGGAGCTCTTTTGAAAATGCGTTCTATTTTTTGGCTTTAATAACATTGGTACTGTTTAATAACATTGGAAACAGTTTGGCGGCAGACCTTTGTATGCTTGGCCAACTTTTTGTAAGACCAAGTTGGGTTTTGTTGAAAATATTTAATAATTTCAGTACGCACTTTTTTCTGGTCACTCATTTTAATCAGATTAACAAAAAAATTAATATAATTGACATTACACATAATAACTGACATGTTTTTCAAAGGTAACTTGATCAAAAAAAAAATCAAATAATACTTTGGTTGAAAAATGTAATGAAAAACGTGTGTTAAGAATTTTTCGATCTCACTCCTTACATATGGAATTTTCGATACAGTATACGTACACTTTGCCCAAGTACTTGAACTAAGTATTTAATATCTGACCATTGCTGTCCTGTTGCTTAACTTTCGATGTGCAAAAACATCACTATTTGGAAGCCGGCAGAGGCAAAGCTCATTTGGGTCCAGGTAAATTCCATTATTTTACCATGCTAAATAAGCAGGTTTCATATGTGATTGCTCGTCGTCTAAACATTTCCTTAAGTCTTAAGTCGACAAAAGCAGGACAATGGCAGAGAAATTCACTTCCGTTTACAACCACGCAAATGTAATTGTGTCTGTTGAGTCGACAACAGCACCTAGCCGATAGATCACAGTACGAATCCATCAAATAAGCCGAAGACTTTATTCTAATTCACAGAGAACACACTGAGGTAAATCAGATATAAAGAGAGTTTTCTCTGAACATACCTAGACAAAAAAGGAAATTTCAATGGTATCACATGTATAAGATGCCTTTCATTCAAAATTTTTCAGCCTAACTAACTTCTAATTCATCCATGTAACAGATATTGCAGAAGTATATAACCTTATATGTGACTGCCCAGCTCGGCTAGTGTGCATACTAAGATATTTTGTTGAAAGTTATTTACTATCGCATCTATAAATTAGTGCAATACTAAGACAATAAATTCCTTCAATATTCTTTTTGAACTGATATCCTTTTTTTGAAGTTATCAAAACAACAATTATTATAAAATAATTCATGGTATAGGCAATATAGTACAATAATCATCATGTGAAGTTAACTTGAATGATAATTCAAATGAAGCATATTACCTTCTAGCTTCAAATATAAAACTGAGATCGGCAAAAAGAGTATATACCACACACACACACATGTAAAAATAATACAAATTTATTACAAGTTGAACAGTTTGAAATTTTTGTTTTAAAAATACTTTAATATTTCGTTAACATTCTAATTAAATATGTATGTATATGTATGGCGATAAACGGCTGTCATATACCTATGACAGCCGCTCAATGTTCTAAAAAAACACTAAATATTCACAGCATAAGTGAAGAAAAATAGACCGACACAATTCTACAGACAAATCAAGGGTGAACAATAGTTAAAGCTTTAATGTAATTTTAATTATTTTTTAAGAATTCACTTTATGCATGGCGCACGTTACATGGATGAATGGATTACAAATTAATTATGCGCATGCATGTAAAATTTGTATTCCTTCTTCATTCTTTTATTTTTAACAACGTACATATTTACTTACATTGTCTATACAATGTACTCGTTTTACTAAATGGTTCACAGTACGAAATGGTTTTTAATAGAAGTAATATTTAAGCCGTAATAAAAGAAACAAAAAATATATGTAAGCCAACATAATGATATGTGTCTAGGAAATGTGAATATTTAAATGGAAAATATTATATTTAATAAAATAATATTTAATTAACTAAAAATTTAAGAAAATATTCTATATTTTTCATATTTTCAGGATTATTTTTTTAAATTTTCAGGAATTTTTTAACTAGCCATTTAGAAACACGTAGAGGGTATAACTAAGAAGAAATTATAATAGTGATATTTTTGACAATAAGGAAACTTGTCAAAAAAAAGTAAAAAAAATTCTATATGCTATATGTTTCCATTTTTGTCTTTAAACATTTTCTCTATAACTTAAAGATATATATTTATTTGTATTTATTGATATAGATTATACATATATAAATAATTTATTATTATCTACTTACACAAAACATTGACTGTATGGGTGGAGACAACATTCTCCGTTAACTGCATGTTGAGACCGTGACAGATGACAACCAGCGAACGTTTGTTGGGCTCAATGACAGCCGTTATATTTGAAATTGTAATCCAGCCACCTATAAAAATGTAAAGAAACAAATCAAAATGAATAAAAAAAACGAATACGAATGTATAGTCGGCAATGTTCGCCTATAAGATACCCAACACAAGAAGGTGTATTGTAAATGTGGATTACTTTTTAATAATAAAGCGTTTAGTTTTTTACCTTCATTCCGAAACATTTCAACAATTTGTGGACAAAAAAGTTATCTTCTAAATTAGTGCAATACTAAGACAATAAATTCCTTCAATTTTATTTTTGAACTGATATCCTTTTTTTGAAATCGACTCAGGAAGTGAATCTAAACCGATTGGTATACCGATTAGGTGGGTTAATTTCGATGTGCTTTATGTGGACGCCTGCTGTGTTGGCCTATTTAACGGTGGTATTTCTTAACCAGTGGGTGAGCTTGTTTGCGACACATCGCCCCACTCTGCTTCTTTTACGCCGGTGGAAATTGCTCAAGTCTCTTGCCATAAAAGCCCCTTTAGAGAATAACAGGTGTCATTAGATAATCTAACCTAATCTAACCCCGACAAAGGAGAAGGCAATCACTGCTTAGAAACAACAAAAAGGGACACCCCCCCATCTGATGAAAACACTATTGATGCTGTGAGAAATGTCGTGTCCCTACAAACACTCTCATCATCTTAACCCTCACCCCAGTGCATTCTCGGACCTTATTTGTCGCCCAACCACACTACTGAGATGGCTTTTGTTGTTTCGGCAACAGCACACCCAGGGAACGCAAATGGTGATTCGAAAAATTATTTCAGTGGTATTATAAGGTATTATAACTCCACAACATTTCAACGAGCTTAAATCACTACTTTAACCAACACTTCTTTTTTCCTCCGAATCCTTAGAAGATTTAGGTCAGGATCCATTTCTACCATCAAATAGAAGTATCCGATTGTACGTTCCACTTTAACACATCAGCTCAATTGCAACATTTTATTATATTGCCCTTATCCCAAAAATATATATGTTTCACCGTGTACAAATCTTTTGACCAAGCAACCCCATCCTGTGAATTTGTGTTTAAACCACAGCCACTACGTAGATTCCGAAGAAACCTCAACCAACTGACTAGTCAAGGCAAAGTCTAAAATATGGCAACGTCACAATTACCTGCAGGAAATTTATTTACAGAAAGTATTGGATATAGAATTGGAAATGCATACATCAAGATATTTTAAGAAATATGTTTCTCGAATTTGTAATTAATGATTATGATGTTAGAGACATTCTCCATGAAGATATTTAAAAATATTATTATTCGATTTTCACTTTAAAATTTGTATACGTTTAAAAATAAGTTACTTAAGATTTTATTACCAATTTTATTAAACTGGTAAGTATAATTATTTTAGGATAATGTAGAGTATAAAAATAATTCCCTCGCAGCCTCGTAAGTGATATAGAATTAAAAATAAAAATTTATGTAAATGAAGGAGGAGATTAAAATAGACTAAATAAATACATACATATACATCTGTATACAATGAACTTGTATATTTATATTTAGAGTAAAGTAGGGAAAGACAATTTGCGTAATTATAAAATATTTTAATCAAATATGCACACATTCATTCGTTTGCCGTTTGACACACGATGACACAAGTACGAATGTAAATGTGAATGTCAGTACTAGGGGACTTCTGTGTGAGTGAATGAATGAATATATACTTTTTGTTACTCACCTTCGGGACTGACGGTTGTGCGTGATGTCGCATTTCGTATTTGGCGACCGCCAACCATCCACTTTATTTCAGCCGGCGGATTAGAGGCTGCCGTTGTGCATGTAAGTGGCACTACATCGCCCACTCGTGCCTCCGTTGATCCCGATATTGAAACATGTGTTGGAGCAACTGTAAGATTAGAAATGTAAAAAATAAAGAAAATGCAAAATATATAAAGGAAGTAGACAATTTTATATTTTTTATTTATGTTTAAACATAAGAGAATGTACTAAATATTTATATGTATGTATTTGTTTATACATAAATATAACACGTTATAAATATGTATTTATGTGAGAGTTTGTTGTTTTTTTATACATAATTTATATTCCATAAATTCATTAATATTTTAACAGCATCATAAACTTGGCCAGATGTCTGTTTGCCAACCCTGCCTGTTTGACAGTCGGCTTGCCTGACATTGTCAGCCAGGCAACCAACGAGCCGGTATCATTCGTTTATCTTGTTTATTTAAAATTCAGACACGTTTGTCTCAACTTGTTTCGCACTCACTCACTCACTGACTCAAAGTGGTGGGTAGTAAAAAAATATGGTATAAAATTAAAAGATAAATAGATTTCCATAGTGATAATATCATTTATATTTGAAATTATATTTTTTTCTAATGCTACTGATTTTAAAGGATAAAAGATTCATTTTAATTAAATCGACTACAAGATTATATTTAGCGCGTCCGAACCTACAAACTCATACCAACTGTTAATTATTACAAATTGGAACTAATATTAAAACGCAATTTAACTAAGAATTCCTTGAGCTAGTTAAAAATAAAAATCCTCTCATCAAAATGTTTTAGTTTGTAATTGAAAATTTTGTTAAGTCAAAGCAGGCAAACAAAGAAAGTCCTTAATTAAGTTAGTATTTTAGCTTAAAAAAAGTAGTTCAAAGTAAAATAAATCTTTAATGAGTATCAAATTTTTTGGGAATTTTAACAATAGTCCAAGGGTTCGGTTTTAAGCAGGATCCATCCTTATTCATTGGAATCAATTTCATCATAAATAATTTAAAAATAATTAAAAATCTTTAGTTTTTAACGTCCCAACCGCAACAATTTCCGCTGAGATATCATATATATTTTTTTATTCTAGTATAATATACATTCACAAAAAAGTCCTAAATGTATTCCAGTTTAAAATATAATTGGTTTTAATCAAAACTGCGTGAAAATAATTTTTATTAAATTTCATAAAAATTTTAAATAAAAAAACTTGTAACTTTTTCCACCCACTGCATTTCAAAACAACAGCTATAACAGTCTTTTTGATTTTTTGCAAAAACACAACGTTCATCCGTCATAAAAAGCAACAGCTTTGAATTAAATTTTTATTATAACTTTTCAATGTGTATAAAAATTAAATGTCACTCACATGCAAATACATATACATTAAAAAACACAGGAAACTCACGCATACAAACACTCTCAAATTCATCAAAATTTAAGTAGACATATAAGTGTGTGTGTGCATAAATATATAAAATATAAATGTGTGTGTTTTTCCAAGATATTTTTTTCCTTTTGACTCAACTCACATGTATTATAGAGTATGCTTATATCATCCCTTTTTAATATTTCAATAACTTGTAAAAGTAGCAACAGAAACTGGAAACGGAAAAAACCAACATCAATACCAACAAACTAAAAAGCAATATATACCGCATAATACATACTTATGCGAACGCTAATACATACAACCTTTTTAGTATTATCAGAGTAAAAAGTTGTATTATTAATACATGCATACAAAAACAACAACAATATAAATATGTAAACAAATACGCACATACACACACATACATATGTATATTAGGATTCCACAGAAAATTTAACGTTTGTCTAGGATTGTTTGTTTAGCTCAAAACAATTAAAATAATCTAGATATTATATTACAAAACATTATAAAATGCTATATATAACTCTGGATAGTTTAGGATTAAACCACCATATACTTATTGGATTTTTACGTAATTAAGAAAAAAATATTTATAATATATTTCGTAAAAAAATCTAAAAGTCTTAAATAAACTTTCAAGGAACCATATTAATACTTAGGGCAACGTATGATTGCAAACAAATATTTCTTTGATGGATAAGTAATAATGCAGTATACATATTATATACTTATAGGTTGTGTTAGAGGGTGTAATATTTTGTTGTTTTTGTTTTGTCATTGTTTTTAAAAGAAAACAATGTCTTGAATTTATAATGCTTTATACTTATGTACATACACAAATTAATATGACAAACACATACACACTGTACTGGAATTACAGTGAGTGGTAAAATATATAATAATTTGTTTTCTAGTATCTTGTATGTACTTTTGTAGTAGTCATCTAATAAATAATTTACTTTCTGTAGATCCTATGTACAGTGGTTTACCAAATTTTATATTCTGAAATAATTTCGTACTTCAAGAACTATTGAAGATAAACTACAAAAATGCATGTGGTTTGACATAATGTCTTTTTAAGTTCATTAATAGATATTCAAATGTAGACAATCGGGGGAGGAATGGGGCCTAATTTAGCAACAGGCTCATTCAAATTTAATCAATTTTGATATATTTATATATAAAAAATGAGAAAAATTATAATGACGTCATTTTGTTAAGATTTGGATCTATATACATATAACCAAATTTTTTCCGATATCGTATTTCATTAAAATTTAATATTTGTTGTTAAAAAAACTTCTAGATTATGACAATAATAACAAATAACACCCTAATATTGACTATCGTATCTTAAATTCTAAATTATCAAGTGCCGATTTTTTTATAGATTTATATGGAAATAATGTATGAATCTGTGTATTTTAAAAATATTTATTATTTTTATATATATATATATATATTTATTTTATTTTTGTAATCTGTATTATTCTGTTTATACGCATCTTTTTTATAGTATTTGAAGTATGAATACACATTAAATCAGGGATGGAAAATATAAATACTAATAAAATTGGTTTATACATACTTCGAAATAATTAAGTTAGAGTGAAGATATACGACATCACTATTTAACTGTATTATTTAATATAATAGTCTATAGACTAATATATTGGCTAGTAACAATAGCGACTTCCATAGAATGCTTCATATACTTATTAATAACTAGTCAACAGACTAGTCCAAAAATCAGTCATAAACTAATCAATGGCCTAGTGTATAGGCTATTAAATAGAATATTACATTGACTGATATATTCCCTAAAGTTTGAACAAGGAAATCGACTAGTCAACAAATTAGTAAATTACCAAGTCCATAGACTAGCAAAAAGACTAGTTTATAAATTTTTCAATAAATTAGTCCATAGACTTAATAGTCTACTCAAAGCCTAGTCAATTAATTAACCCATAGACAAAGTTATTTTATAGATTTTTGTATATTGGGTGATTTAAAATAATAACACAAATCGTAGCGGTTCGTATCAAAATTTCCATACTTGAATTTAGCGTAGTTCACGTATTAGTTTATCTGTTTTAGCTAATATTCACATACTTGTTGTTGTTTTGTTTTTCTAACAGAAATGTATAAAAAGAAAAGACAAAACAGACAAAATTTATTTACTTACACGGAATATGAATCTAGTTTAGTATATTTTTTTCTATCTCGTGGACAAAATGAAAATTAACTTAAATTGTGATATATTTCTCATTTCTATGTCATGAAGGAAAACATTTTTTCTACGTTTCTGTTTATCTTATTGTAAAGCTTTGTCTAATACTAATTGGTTTAAAACTCAAATTTTCATAAAAAAAAATTGCTCTATAAACCTGTGATAAATGTTTATCAATAGCGTCTATCAAGTCTATGGCAAACTCAAATTTCAATTTTTACAACATTTGTGAAAAAGATCAGTAGACATTTTTTTTGATAAATTTTATGATTCAACCACGTATATATTTATGAATGTATGTATATATGTATATGTGATAATGATATTTGTTTTTTATGCACATGTACGTATGTAGATATGTATGTACTTAAAATAAATACATGTATAGCAAATGAGTATGTATGCATGAATGTTGATGTAAGCTTCTACATATTCTTAAACATATACACTACATTCATATGTTTTGTATGTATATATGGGAACGTGTTAGTTTGTTTATTTATTATTTGTTTGTGTGCGATTATCAAGCCAACAAATACATTTGCGCTTCATCAAAAATAAACATCATCATAAAATATGTAAACGTAATTTTTGTTTTCAGCTTTATTTTTTACGTTTTTCACATTTTGCTTCTGTTGTCTCTAGCTGTTTTTTGTTTAATTTTTTTGGCATCAAGCAACAGGAAATACGTTCTGTAAAAACTACGTTCTTACAATTCACACATCCTCACATACATACGTACATACATTCTTTTAGAAAACACTGCTATTGCACTGTATGTGTTCAACTTCATCTTATACATATTAAAACCATAAAGTTTCTTTTAACAAAGTGTTAAGAGTTTCTATTAAAAAAAAAAAAAAAAAACAAAATATATATTTTTTTGTGCAGAAACAAAAATGAACACAACAAATTATAAAAACAGTATTGTTTATGTATGTATTCGTTATGCAGACTATGTACATGTATCAGTGTGTTGCTGTTAGAAAAATATATTTGAGCTAATATGGCTTTTAAATTTACGTTTTTCTTTTTGTTTTTTATAAAATTTAATTTAAAACAAAATTTATTCAGTTTTATGTTTTATAACAAATATAAACAAAAGTGTATGCTAGAGATTTACTTTTTTTATTCATTTTTTAAATCTCGTTTAAAATCCATTTTCAAAGAAACAAATTTATATGTATTTTTAGTGCCTACATTTTTCAGAGAAAATATTTTATTGCTGCTAAAATATCATATAAAATCTATGACATTCATAAAGATATATAGACGACATGTTATTAAATAAATAAGATTTATTTATTTCTTTTTATATCAAACTCACACCATTTTTAAAACGGGTTATGTCATTCAATCAATATTTATATTCGACTTTTTTTGATGTCTGATTATGTAGAAAAAAATAAATAATTTTATTTGTTCTTTTCTTTAAGACTTAAAATTAAGAAAAAATGTGTGTTAAATAAATTTGTATTAAAATTTAACGAAAATAGTGCTTTTAATTTGGAACACTGCTTCTCAAAATTAGACGTACACATAATACCAATAAATCTTTAACACGTATACGTATAGGAGTCGTCAATAAAAGCAATACAATTTTACAATATAAATTCTTCAAATCAAAATTAGTTTATTCTAAAAGTTATGGATACACATTAAATCAGGAATGGAAAATATAAATACTAATATGATTGGTTTTTACATACTTCGAAATAATTAAGTTAGAGTGAACTAAGTTACATTAGATATCACTATTTAACTGTATTATTTAATATAATAGTCTATAGACTAGTATATTTGCTAGTGTATGAACTAGTACTTAGTTCAAAATTTAGTCAAAGACTAAACAATAGCGACTTCCATAGACCAGAACCCAAAAAATAAAAATCTTGAAATTTGTGTATTAGTTCTCCAAAAATATTATTTTGTACGCGAAGAATTTTGTTCAGATATTGTAGTTTTAATTATTTATTTTTCTCTCGAGGAGTAGTGCATTAATATCGTCATCTCCATTTATGTACATATATATATTTCTTGTCTTCTCAAGAAGATGTGTACTCACTGCGTCATTACATTTTAAACTATGTTACACTAAGGATTTCATTACACACACACTTCCGTTTCCTAATGATACCTTTTTTCTTTATTTTGCTTACAGTTTCATTGCTTTTTCTTTCATTCTGTTGAGCTGTTGCAAATTTTCCCGTATAGTTTTGTAGTTGTTTGGTTTTGTCGCTTTTGTGTTGTGCTGCGCTAATATGAATTTGTTGAACGTCAAGCTTAACAAGCTTAACACAAACAAAAGAAATGTCGAACAAAGAATGAAACTATGAAAAGTAGCATGAACAAACAAAATGGAGACAACTAACAACAATACTTGATTTGTTTTATACACGCACACACACACTCACGAATCTAAATTAAGAAGAACAGCAGTGAAGACAAAAAAAAAATAAAAAGTAGTTTTTACAATAGTTTTATCTGGCGGAAATACACATGCTTCTGCTTACGTATACAACACAAACAAATACACATCGTTGTTTTATCCTTTAAAAACTATTAATATTATACGTGCTCACACACACATACTGTTTGTGTAAATATTCATATTAAGTTGTATGTGCATGAATAGTTGTTGTTAACTGTTTACTTATTAAACATAATAAATATGTATGTATATATTCTTGTGTTTGTTGTCATAGTAAATATATACATTGCTATCGTAGCTGGCAATGCAGTAGGTCTTTATAACTAATTTAAAAAATATTTCCAATGTGATTGACTAATGCTAAAGTTGCCAATATGGAAAAACAATTTATGTAATTAACGTGTTCTAAGTAGAATAAAATATTTTAGTTCATAACTTTTTTCAGTTTATTGAACGAATAAAAACTCAAAAATAAAAGACTTTAACAAAGTGGAAGAGAGTAGCCGTGTCTAAAGACAATGCTAGAGAATGAAAAAATTTTAGAAAAGTTACCGTCAAACAAGAAAATATAAATATTGTCGTATTAATATGTTTTATACAACGAAATGTTGCGGACTATAATTCACAATTATCAAGTCTTTTAAAAAAGTTTAATGTTAAGAAAATTTCCGACTACAAGCCAAAACAACCTAGACAAAAACATTTTTTGTTTTTGATTATTATGAAAAGTTTTGCATTTTATACAACGATACGCGCAAGTACAGTGACATACATACATTTTTGTTGACAGTTATTATATGAAAAAATCTTACGAATATTTTAATAATTTAACACTCGCAGAATATACTTTCAACAATAAATGATGAGTGAAAACATGGCAGAAAAGAAAGAATACTAAGTACAAACAACATCAGGATCAGTAGAACAGCAAAACACAATTAATATAAAGTGTTTTTTCAGCGCATAATACTTAATTTTTTTGTGTTTGTGTTTATATTGTTGTTATTCACAGATCCTTTTTTAGACACTCTACAACAAACATTTTACAACAAATTTTATATCCTTAAAGTTGTAAAACATAAGTTTGCTTATTTTTATCTATCTTGTTCCATTTTGTTGTTATTTTGATAGTTTTTTTTACTTGTATGAAACAAAAAATTGTCATTGTTGTTATTACTGTAAGACATAGTTTTGTTGATGATGTTTCAGTTTTTGTTTGTTTTTGTATGTGTATGACTGTGTTTCATTATTCGTTTAGTTTTTAGTTTAGTTTATTATGTTTCTTTGTGTGTGTTTTTTCAGCGTTTACTATAAAAAGTTCGTTTTTTTAGAACATTCATTCGTTTTTTCACAGTTAGTATATTGTTTTAAACTTACATAAAACTGTGAGATCAACTTCAGCTTTAAGTGGTGTCTGTGACATGACGTTGCTGGCTTCACACCTAAATCGAGCCTTGTTGTCACTGGCCTCTGCTGTGAACGTATAAATGTTCTCCGACAAACGTCCTGACGTTCTGTAAAAAAAAAAACAAACAAAAATTACATTGAGTTTAAAAGTTTTAAAAAACTAATTGTTTTTGAATGAAGTTGAATATGATGATTACATTTGTTTTTTGAAACAAAGAGTAACAATTTTAAAAAAGCGAAATTTAATCTTGCCTTTTATCTGACGATTTCTAATATGTACATATGTGTATAAGGTTTGTGGGACCTTAAATGTACTTTTTAAAACAACATACCTATAAGCCATACGAATTTGTGAACCATTTTTGTACCATATTAATTGAGCTGGTGGATTTCCTCCTCTACTGCGGCAAATTAATTCCACAGTTTGTCCTCGTCTTAAGGTTTCGCCTTGTGTATAACCTTCAATATATGGTGGGCCAGGGGGATCTGAAACAAAAAAGGTATTTTTTACGTTAATAGTGTAATAATCTTCTAGTAGTTTTTTATCAATTCTAAGGTCATTATAATTTTATTTATAGTAAAACTATTCAAAGTCCAATTTGAATACTATAATTTTAATTATTTTGTAAATGTATTGTAGTCATTGTTTAAACTTTAAACAGTGATTTCACAAAGCTTAAAAGAGTTTAAAATCATGTCAGATACTAAAAAAAATAGCTTAGTGTATAAGAAAATATTTTTATAACTTTTTCGTTTCGTTTTAATACCTTAAATAATATATAAATAAAATTACTTAATTGGCTTTAGTAAGCTAATATTCCACACTTGTATATTGATTTTATATATTACGCATTTACTTAGTATGAATTTAATAACCGATTATAATAAATATGTCAAAATTTAATTAACAAAGAGTAGGTGGATAAAAAAACTTCACCTTTGCGATTTTCTAAAAAAAGCACAATTAGCATTTAATTAGGTTTTAATATATTTCAGTAGAAGGCATAAACACATTACCACAGACACATACATAAGCTTCCTTACATAGACATATATACATACATAACTATTTCTATCTATACCCTGCAGGTTTCGGAACTTGTTTTCAGTTGATTGAAATATCAGGCAAATATCAGACAATTGTAAAATGGTTATTTGAATAAGTTCAATATGGAATCTCATCTAAAGTTAACAATTACAACTTGTAAGACTGCTGGATATACTTATGCCTACTAATAAATAAAAATAATATTTAAATACATATCTACACATGCAAAAAAATTAAATATCCATTTGGGAATTCTCAATGTGATAAAACGATGGAGTGTTGTTAACACATTTAAATTCAGTAACCAAACAAATGAAAAATTTTAGCCATAAATACAATACAAACACTATTTATAACTATGTTTATATGATAGGGATGTGTTTATGTATTTGGTTGTAATAATTACTTTTACAACAACAACCATTTGCTAGGGCTTACATTAAATTTATCAGTATATATGTATGTCTAAATGTGCGCATATGTATGTGTGTACCATTGTCACAGAGCACAGTGGATCCAGTAAAGAATAATTCTGAATAGAAACACTAGTCTGTTTGTGAAGAAATTACATACTTTTGAACTCGATACCGTAATACAAAAGTAATAAAAAAATAATAATGATTTTTTTTTTATTAAATTTCTTAAAAGTTCATAAATAATTATCATTTATATTTTAATTGTCAAAGGCATTTTGTTGGCAGCTTGTAAGTTACATTTTTTAATTGATACAATAATTTTTTAACGCATATTTTAGTTTTTCTGTGCATATGTTCAACTACAACAAAACTAGTAAAATTTTTCACATTTTTAGTACATACAAATAAGCTGATTTTTTTTTTTTGCAACTAATATTTTTCATTGTATTTGTGTATTTTGGTTGCTTTTAATCTAAAAGTAGTGTTTTATAAAATGACCACAAAGCATAAAATTCCACAAATATTATGTTTACTCGAGTTAAAATAAATACAATGTTTTTCATATTAGTTTCGACATTTTTAATATCTTTTTTTCTACTTTATGGAGGGTATTAGGTGTCTATACTGAAGTTTGTAACACCTAATACCAGAAGTTTCAGAAACTAACAAATCGGCCCAGAATAATTTTTCTTGCCGATTTAAAAATCTATGATCTGCAATCAAGATTTAATGCTCGTATATAGTCAAGGCTATAGACTGGGTATAGTCAAGGCTATAGACTGGTCTATAGTCAAAGCTATAGATTGGTCTATAGTCAAGGCTATAGACTGGTCTATAGTCAAGGCTATAGACTGGTCTATAGTCAAGGCTATAGACTGGTCTATAGTCAAGGCTATAGACTGGTCTATAGTCAAGGCTATAGACTGGTCTATAGTCAAGGCTATAGACTGGTCTATAGTCAAGGCTATAGACTGGTCTATAGTCAAGGCTATAGACTGGTCTATAGTCAAGGCTATAGACTGGTCTATAGTCAAGGCTATAGACTGGTCTATAGTCAAGGCTATAGACTGGTCTATAGTCAAGGCTATAGACTGGTCTATAGTCAAGGCTATAGACTGGTCTATAGTCAAGGCTATAGACTGGTCTATAGTCAAGGCTATAGACTGGTCTATAGTCAAGGCTATAGACTGGTCTATAGTCAAGGCTATAGACTGGTCTATAGTCAAGGCTATAGACTGGTCTATAGTCAAGGCTATAGACTGGTCTATAGTCAAGGCTATAGACTGGTCTATACTCAAGGCTATAGACTGGTCTATAGTCAATGCTATAGACTGGTCTATAGTAAATGCTATAGACTGGTCTATAGTAAATGCTATAGACTGGTCTATAGTCTAGGCTATAGACTGGTCTATAGTCAAGGCTATTGACTAGTCTATAGTCAAGGCTATAGACTGGTCTATAGTCAAGGCTATAGACTGGTCTATAGCCAAGGCTATAGACTGGTCTATAGTCAAGGCTATAGACTGGTCTATAGTCAAGGCTATAGACTGGTCTATAGTCAAGGCTATAGACTGGTCTATAGCCAAGGCTATAGACTGTTCTATAGTCATGGCTATAAACTGGTCTATAGTCAAGGCTATAGACTAGTCTATAGTTAAGGCTATAGACTGGTCTATAGTCAAGGCTTTAGATCTGTCTATCGTCAAGGCTATAGACTGGTCTATAGTCAAGGCTACAGACTGGTCTATAGTCAAGGCTATAGACTGGTCTATAGTCTAGGCTATAGACTGGTCTATAGTCAAGGCTATATACTGGTCTGTAGTCAAGGCTATAGACTGGTCTATAGTCAAGGCTATAGACTGGTCTATAGTCAAGGCTATAGACTGGTCTATAGTCAAGGCTACAGACTGGTCTATAGTCAAGGCTATAGATTGGTCTGTAGTCAAGGCTATAGACTGGTCTATAGTCAAAGCTATAGACTGTTCTATAGTCAAGGCTATAGACTGGTCTATAGTCAAGGCTATAGACTGGTCTATAGTTAAGGCTATAGACTGGTCTATAGTCAAGGCTATAGATCTGTCTATCGTCAAGGCTATATATGGGAGTAATTGTGCATTGGTAATGTGAGTATTTTAAATTTTAAACAGCAATCAATATGAGTGCTTTTCACATGTTTAATGTTATTCTCATAATTTAAACTATAATACATTAACAAAAAAATCAAAAAGCATTTTTAAATTAATATAAATTTTATACTATAGACTGGTCTATAGTAAATGCTATAGACTGGTCTATAGTCAAGGCTATAGACTGGTCTATAGTCAATGCTATAGACTGGTCTATAGTAAATGCTATAGACTGGTCTATAGTAAATGCTATAGACTGGTCTATAGTAAATGCTATAGACTGGTCTATAGTCTAGGCTATAGACTGGTCCATAGTCTAGGCTATAGACTGGTCTATAGTCTAGGCTATAGACTGGTCTATAGACAAGGCTATTGACTAGTCTATAGTCAAGGCTATAGACTGGTCTATAGTCTAGGCTATAGACAGGTCTATAGCCAAGGCTATAGACTGGTCTATAGTCAAGGCTATAGACTGGTCTATAGCCAAGGCTATAGACTGTTCTATAGTCATGGCTATAGACTGGTCTATAGTCAAGGCTATAGACTAGTCTATAGTTAAGGCTATAGACTGGTTTATAGTCAAGGCTATAGATCTGTCTATCGTCAAGGCTATAGACTGGTCTATAGCCAAGGCTATAGACTGGTCTATAGTCAAGGCTATAGACTGGTCTATAGTCAAGGCTATAGACTGGTCTATAGCCAGGGCTATAGACTGTTCTATAGCCAAGGCTATAGACTGTTCTATAGTCAAGGCTATAGACTGGTCTATAGTCAAGGCTATAGACTGGTCTATAGTCAATGCTATAGACTGGTCTATAGTAAATGCTATAGACTGGTCTATAGTCAAGGCTATAGACTGGTCTATAGTCTAGGCTAGAGACTGGTCTATAGTCAAGGCTATATACTGGTCTGTAGTCAAGGCTATAGACTGGTCTATAGTCAAGGCTATAGACTGGTCTATAGTCAAGGCTACAGACTGGTCTATAGTCAGGGCTATAGACTGGTCTGTAGTCAAGGCTATAGACTGGTCTATAGTCAAGGCTATAGACTGTTCTATAGTCAAGGCTATAGACTGGTCTATAGTCAAGGCTATAGACTGGTCTATAGTTAAGGCTATAGATCTGTCTATCGTCAAGGCTATATATGGGAGTAATTGTGCATTGGTAATGTGAGTATTTTAAATTTTAAACAGCAATCAATATGAGTGCTTTTCACATGTTTAATGTTATTCTCATAATTTAAACACTTATACATTAACAAAAAAATCAAAAAGCATTTTTAAATTAATATAAATTTTATACTAAAAACATTTAAACAAACAAATACATAAATAAATATGAATGCATATAATTTAAAAAGGTAATATTCCACATGTACGTTTAAGCTGTAAAAACAATAAGTTTTATTAATATTTTTTTTTCGTTTGTTATAAATATACAAAAGTAACAATTATTGTTTAAAAATTTGAATTCAATTAGGTTAAAATATATGCATACATCTAAAAAAACGCTTTAGTTGCATATAATTATGATCTTTTTTTAAGCCTGATGATACCTAGATAAATACATGACAAACATACATACAAACACTCAAATTGCCACATACATATATACATATAATTCAACCATATTTAATGTGTAGATTTGTGCAACATTTCGGGTTATTAGTTTTGCATAGTGCTTTTTCATGAGTGTATGAATGTGTAAGTTTAAATTTGAGTATGAGTTGCCACAAAACTGCCACAATTAGAGAATTTCCGACTATTTGCGAATAAAAATATTATTAAAATTTTATAATTTTTTCCCCGTTGTTGCGGTTTAGTAGTGGCTGTGGCTTGAATATTTTTAAGTGTTGCAATGCATGTGAATTTATCTATCTTTTTTCAGTTTTTAGTTTTTTTTTATTTGCTTCGTATCTTTCCTCAAATGTATAAATGCAATTTTATTATGGCATATCTGTGTGTTTAAGTATGAATATTATTATATCAGTGTTGTTTTTTTATTTTAGTTTAAAGTTTTTGCAACAAAAAAATCACAGCCTACGGTCAGGTGTTCATGCAGCAAATAAAATATGTGTTCAGTGTTGTGCGTATTAATGTTTATGAATGAGTTTGAGTGTCTTTCTGTCTGTCGCAGCTTGGAGATTGGTATAAATTTATTATAATTGAATTTATCTGTCGCATGCTGCCATATTAGTTGCCGCCATTTTAAATTCAATTTGTTGCATATTCATAAGGTAATTTTTTTTTTATACATATTTAACATTTAAATGGCTGCTAGTGCGAGTATACATATACATACCTAAATATGCACACATGAAGCGTGTTTGATCAAAATTATTTTAGTGGCTACCGTTTTCTGCCTACTACATATACAGCCTTTTAACACAAAAAGTAAAAAAATATGTGTTTTTAATTTAAAACTACTAAATTTCTGCTTACCTATTAGCCTTCGGGTTAAATTCTGTATTAAAGTTTGCACAAAATGATAAAAACCAATTTTTAACGTATATACACCCAAAAAGGTTTGACAAGTGGCTAACCTGGTCTTCGGATATATTATTTTTTTTTTTGTTTTAGATTATCAAAATAGCAACTAAAAGTTCACCAGACCAAAATTAACATTATTTAATGCTTCCATATATTTCCTTTGGGGAATAAAGATTAATTTAAAATCGCCAATATTATTGTAATAATTACTATTGTCCTTAATAAGAAGCGTCCCAAGTGTTATAGTAATTAGGCTTTAATAAATATTAAAGGTTGGAGGGGATGCTACATAAAGGCCTTTACAAGGTCTGCTGCGCTCTCCTTTACATTGATTTTCATTGAAAAGTCAATCCCCATTAAAAGTAAAATTATCGCCAGATAATTCAGAAACTCAATCCCTTAAACGGAGTTCCTAATTTCAATGAATTTGTTTTAACAATTTTTCGAAACGATTCAAAGTTTGGTACTGAATACAAACTATGCATATGTATTCATATTTATAAGTACTAGTAGAAGTAATATTAAATGTTTTAAAAATTAACAAACCTAATATATGCATAAATAAACTTAATAATAACATAGTGTGTACTTTACAAACTGTAGGTTTTTACGATGACAATGATTATAATCATATTAGGCATTTATGTTTTGACAATGCTTTTAAAATTTGGTGCAAATCCTATATATAGATCAGTAATAAATGAAACAAAATTTTAAATAAACAAGTGAGAGTGTTAAATTCGGCTGTGTCGAATCTCATATACCCACCACCAAACCATATGCCATAAAAGGAATGCTTTCCTATAAACATCAAGCTGATATTTGCAATATAGCTTATAGCGAACTCTTTTGAACTAACAAAATAATATTTTTTAAAAACAATATATATTTTGTTCAAATTTTAAATCGTGAGTGTATGAGTAATTTTCTGAAGAGCACCACTATATGCGTCAACTATGATCCGATACTCATAGATTTTGTTTTGTATAGAAATTGTTTATGTCGAATGTTTAGACCAGTAATAAGCACTTAAGTCATTTTTTTGAAAGGGACCTTATATGGGAGATATGGTCAATTATGGATCGAACCTCAAAAAATTTTCTAGAAAGATTTTGGCTGATATGAAACTTACTTATACCTAATTTCATCGCTATACTCGAATGTTTTGGGGACCTTATATGTGGGGTAGGGTCAATTATGGACCGAAATAAATACGAAACTTATTTATGTCGAAACTTATTTATGTCGAATACTACTAGTTCTAAATCAGTTATGCCTTTTAAAGCTGTTTTTTGAAAGTCCAATTGTATGGGGGCTATTCGAAAATGTGGACCAATATTGCTCAATTTCAATACCATAAAAACCTTAGCAATAGAGAATATTTATATAAAATTTCAGCTGTTTAGCTCTTCCCTTGTGGGCCCTATGACGATTTCAACAGACAGACGGACGGACGTGGCTAGATAGTCTTAGAATTTAAAGAGAATTCAATGTGTTACAAACGGAATTACAAAATTTAATATGCCCCCCAAATTTTTTGATGGTAGTATAAAAACATAAACTAACTGAAAGTTTCAATTAATTATAATGGATTTTAGTGAACCATATATTATATGTATTATTTTATTAACCATTACAACCCATCATCATATTAAACAAACATTAGCTTGGAACATATATATATATATATATATATAATATATATATATATATATATATATATTATATATATTATATATATATATATATATATATATATATATATATATATATATATAATATATATATATAAAACCTTTCCAAAGCAAAAGTTCTAAAATAAAATTATAAAGTTATATGTGTAATACTTTTTTAGGTCCTACCTAATTCAAATATGTATGCAGTACCTGTTATAGTTTAAAAATATTTGTTTGTAAAAATATACATGTATGTATTTGTGTTTATGTGTATATTTGATACGCCTCTATAACACAGAGACTCTATAATTAATTTAAAAACGTTTTAGACTAGTTAGTATTTATGCTAATATTATTGACCATATTTTTGCTGACCAGTCACAAATTGTTTCTAAAAACAAAGCAAAAAATTACAATAAAAATATTATAAAAAGAAATTCAATATTCAACAACCATTTATGGTGATAGTTTACCTTAGCTGCGTGTTTTATTTGGATTTTATTAATGTAAATGTCTAAATATTATATTATTTTCACCCTACACAAGTTAAATGTTATTTAATGGTCTAAGTACAAAGCTTAGTAAAATGTTCGAAATTGCTTCACGATTGATTTTCTTTAAATCTGATATAGAAGTACTTTATTTTCCGCTTTGGTATTTTGTTTGCACATTTTATTTAATTATGTGTTAAGAATTGTTTTTTACAGAAACGAAAACAAAATTAAATGTGTATCTGAAAACCATTATTTGACGCGCTATAAAATAGCGTGTATTCCTACTGGCTCATTTTTATTACTAAAAAAAGAATAACATACTCAACAACTTCTTTGTAAGCGAAAATGTACGAACTTCTTTAACTCTAATTTACAAAATCTACATTTTCGTAAACATGTTTACGTCCAAATAAACACGTTTTATCAGAATATCAATTATTTTTTAAATGTAATCGAAAAACTATAATAAGTATTGTCAGAACGAAAGTATTTAAGGCGACAAGTACTGATTTTCCCGTTTGATTTCTTGTAACCCTGCACTTGTGAGCCAAAAAATAAACTCGATTTATTGGCCTCTGTGACATAAAGTCAACCTATTGCATTACAATATATTATCAAAAATTAAAAGTTCTATGAGAAAGATATACTCGTAAGAAGCTCTAAGATACATTAGCGCTTTAATACCGGGGGAAATTCCGATACTGAACCATTTAAGTAATGATCCTTATCATTGTTGGAGGTAGGTATTATTTACTACAAAAAATGGTCATCCGATGTTGTAAAAAATGTTCCAGAAGATTACATTGGGTCAACTAAGAAGGAATTATTTTATACGAAATAATAATATACAAAATACAATACAAAAGGTTTTCACACTGTCGTAATATTAGAAGAGGGTGTGATTAAATAATATTTCGTATTATGGAAGAAATTTTCGTAAATATTATAAAAAACTATTAATTTTTATACAGAATACGGTATGCAATTTCAATAAATACGAAAAAATATAATAAAAAACGTTTAAGTAATTTCGAAAAGAAAAGGAATTGATTAAATAATATTTAATATTTTTCGAAATATTATAAAAAAAAATTATTTTTTTTGGTGCAGAATAGGATATGCTTAGACCATAGTAGAAATAACAAAGGTAGTGTCATTCTCATGTGACATGCTTAAGGATTTTGAGGTTTTCGTTAAAATCGTGCTACCATATTCATTTCAGTTTTTCTTCTTTTGTTTGAAATTGACATTTAATAATTTAAATTTAATTGAAAAATATTTAAAGAATACAATAAAATATAAATAGTCAATATATAACATATTCCCTGATTGAAAGTTACACGGAGAGAAGGCTGTATAGTATGAATGATAGGTAGTGGATAATGAATAAAGGTTAGAGATCGCTGTTGCTGCTTTGAATGAAATTATATCTAAATCCAGGAAGACCAGACCTTGTAAGAGATTTCTTGACTGTAGTCTGTGTTAAAGCCGATAGAATGTTTGAGTGTGAAAAAATGCTTGACCTCTGTATTAAATATGTATATGATATTGTTGAAGCAGATGATAATGAGAATAAAAGTGTGGATGCGTTATATTCTGACCGTATTTCTGGAATGATGTTAACCTGCTATTGTGAGTTCGTAGTCAGTTGCTGCCGAGCTACAGGTCGGCTGTTCTTTTGTCTTAACACTACGAAACGTTGTCCGCGTTATCGGTTAATGTTAGTGCTCAAGGCCTCATGTGGGAATCGAATCTACGACCTCCAGTCTTACAGATTAGAACCTACCATAGTTTTGTCTAAAGTCTAGTCTATAGTCCAGGCTATAGTCTTCTATATAGTCCAGTCTAGCATCTACATTTGGTACATATACAAGACTACTGACTTGATTATAGCCAAAATAATTATGTTGTTATTATAAGTTTGTACTAAGTTAATGAAATCAATTTTTTTTTTACAATATACATTTTTATTTCTGATCATCTATGTGCAGCTTTTAATGATGCATTTTAATGCTTATGTTATTATTTATTTATTATTTAATTATAAATTACACATTTGTCATAAATAATTTCTTGAAAATTAAAATATTCGTTTTCATTTTACCAACGCATCCTGAACCTAATTTTTCAAAACAAATTTTGATTAACACTACTTTATTGTTACTATGTTCTTAGACAACTCTAAAGCGTTGAAATTTGTTTTTTGTTTAAATTATTTACACAAAATACATTCATAAATATTAATACAAAATTTCAAAAAAATTAAAAAAGTTTTTTTTTTTTAAATTTAATTTTGATTTGTAAATTGTTTAGTAAATAATTGCCGTAGTCACACATGCATATTTAAAAACAAATGCACAAATGAGTAAAGATAATGGTTTGCATTTAAATCTGTTTATTTATTTACCCTACATTCATAACTGAAGACCAATTAAACAGGATTAACATAATAATATGTGTACACTTATATGTACACATGTATGTACAATGTATATATACATATGTATAAAAATACCCAGCTGTTGTATATGGAATAAAGTATATCTTTTTAATAGCAATCTTTTGTTTAAGTCAACTTTTAGAGTAAACTAGAATTTTAGTTCATATAGATACAATGGACTTCATCCTAGCATAACTGATCATATAGCCTGATGTAATTCTATATACTCTATGTTCAGACCACCCGTACTGTAGGCTAAGCTGACACACTCTAACGTACAAACACTTAAGAACATTGCAATGAAATGGAATTAAAATTACTTTAAAAATTAATATATTTTTGTATATAAATGTGCATAAGTATGCATACATATATATGTATATGTGTAAATATTTAACATAAGTATTTTTGTATTTGTAATAAATAATACAGCGATGAATAATGACACAAATTACAAAAAGATGAGTAAAGTAAACGTGTGATTGGTTGATGCGTTGTATGCATATACATATGTATGTATGATAGTGATATGTATGTTTGCTTTAATTTTGGTTTGTTGGTGATATAATCACAAACCGGATGTACATAAATATATAAAAAAGTAATGAAGGAGAAAGTTATACATACAGTGTAAATTATGTAAAATTAATTTTAATGAGCTACAATTGAAATGCATATTTTACATTTAATGATGGTCTAAATCACCGTTTTTTCTTCTCTTTTTTCCGCTTGCTTATGTAAGATTTTCTGAGAGTAATTCATAAAAAATAATGTTATTGTTAAATATTTAGTTACGTGTAGCTGCAGGAGGTGGACTGGAGTTGGTCATCAAATATATTTTTTAAATATGCAAATTATCAAAATGTTTATTTAACGCTAAATCCTCTTTAAATACTGTAAAAAATATACTTATGACCACAATCTCATTTTATGGCTCGGTCTAAGTACTTGTACACACACTCACAATTAATTTTGCTACAATATTTTCATTTTTTATTCATTTTGTTTGCGTTTTTTATTTTTGTTTTCATAATGCACACGAACATTAATGTTTAAATTAAATTTCACTTACACAAAACTGACAGTTGTACTGTGGAACGCATGGGCATATCAGGCGCCAAAGCTTTATGCTTCGCTTGGCATGTATACTCCGTGTAATCGTCATCGGCAGTGGGTTTCAATTTTAAACTTGAGGTGGTGGTAAAACGTTTCGGTGTCGTCTCCTCGACTTTATCGTTGCGATTTTCTGTAAGTATAAAACAAAAATAACATTATGATTTATATACAGTTATAATCAACACTATATACAGAGTGGAATATAAATTTTTTGTGAATTTAGAATTTATGAAATTATAATATACTTTAAAGCATTTGAATGTTCAAATTTTGTTTCAAACTAAAAGTACGAATTTAGAGATAAATTTATGTTCAGTTGTAAGTACAGAAGTTGTTAACTAAATAGTAATAATTGCATATGCATATTTATTATAATTTATGTTTAAGTCTTTTAATATTTTATATATAACTAGCAGTGATCCCTGCAACAGAGCATCCTGTGTTTAAAAATGAAAGAAATCCTAAATAGGGACTTTATTATTATAAAATGAAGTTTTTTATTTAATAAATAATGTATATCGTATTTTACATTAATATCAATATCACTAGTCCATTTAGTTAATATAAATTATTTTCCTCCATAAGCTTTCTAAAATATTAATGCCAGTTATGGGCCAATCATTTCATTATAAAGGTTTATATTCGAAAAGAAACTTAGTTGCTTCTTTGTGTCAAAAAATCATGGATTTTTTTATCCGACCTATGGACTTACTGTTAAAATTATTCGCTATAAATTGATATGATGTAGGGTATGATGGATACATTATAATTTCCTCAATTCTAATTAGGTGACTTTCATGGTATGTTAAAAACAGCCTCCTTAAAATTTCTTTGTGTGTTTAACATTGTCCTCTGTGCTATCTCTGCAGTAGTAAGTAATAAAATATTATTATTCTCTACTTAATTTTCTGTTCATAAATTAAAAATTATGACATGAAATTTTACTATCAAGTGTATTGTTGTTAAAAAACGACTAAGAGTTATATATAAGCAAATGTTTCCTTATTTCAAAGAAATGAAAAATCTTGTGAAAATGTCTTTAAATAATAAAAAGATTTATTGTAAATATGCTGACAATAAATAGAAACAATTTGCATGACTTTATATTAACTAAAATGACACTTTGTACGAAAATATAAATGAAAAATTATATAAAAGTAAATTCTGTTAAACAGGAAAATAAACTTTAAGGATAATTTCTTAAGGGACTCACGCATACAGTCATTTGACTACTTAATCAACTAACCAACCAACCAAACAACAGACGTTGGTGGTGTACGTTCATACATAGTTTCTAAACTTTTTGTATTATAAATAATTCAAATTCATCCACGTATACATAGTGAAAGCGACAACAAATAACACAAACAAGAATATTAACTTTGAGTGGCGAAACAAAAAGTTATTTTAGCTTTATTTTGTCAACTACTCTTTGTTAAATAATCACTATTATCGCCTGGTCCACTTTTTTCGTTTTTGTCAAAGTGAAACAAAAATTCTGCATAAAAAAAAACTTTTTCACAAATAAATTGTTTATTTGATGTTGACAATAACTAAATCTAATCTAGTAAAAAAGATAAAAGTGAATAAAAAAACAAAAGCAATACAAAATGATTTCACTTTGTTTTTGTTACCACAATCAAATCAAATAACAACACTACGTATGAGTATTAAATAACTCTACCATCACACTGCACAGAACTCATACGTTATGCTGGTGGAGTGAAAACTAAGTTTAATTTGAAATTAAATTTCTTAAATTACAAGTACATGGAGGATTTTGTTATTCTGTACTCTTTACTAGCTTTTCGGTCATTTATTTTTATTATTGATTTAATTTATTAAAAAACTTTCAACACATTTTATTTACCTCACGTTTGGTAACACGAAACGCACGATTGTGATTCCAGTTTTTAACTTGTTTTTTTTTAGTTTTAACACTTTTCAAAGTTATTTTCAAAGGAAATACACATAGAAGATATAACAAAAAAAAAAAAAAAATAGAAAAAAACAAAAATAATAAGTTTTAACTTTATGTCTAGAACAGAACCATTGGCTGCTACTGTTGGTTGCTGCTCTTTTGAGACGATTGTAACAGTGTAACTTTGTTTCTTTAATTTTTACTTTTCTAAAGTTCAGTGCAAGGTTGCACGACTCGTGCCACGTTTTACAGCAGGAGATAAATGAGATAAATTTGCGTCAAAACTACGACAAGTTAACATGAGAATAGGAAAAAAAATTGCAGAGACAATTCTTTAAAACTTTGACACTTTTTTACTTTTTCCAAATAGAAATATATAGTAAAAAATTTCCGTAAACTAATGAGAAGGAAGGTGTATTTTTAAAAAAGGAAAGTAGAGAAAATAAGATAAATAGGATTAAAAAATCGTTTTTATTTTAAACCCAAATCTTAGAAAAGAGTTATGGTTATAACTGGAACAAAATTAATTCACAATACAGATTTTTAGGCTAAATAAAGCACGAGAACTGACTGATTCCGTATTTGAAGTTGACCATGTAATATTGAATTATTATTTTTAAGAGCATATTGGATAACATTATGAATTGATATGACATAAAGAAAATATTCTTCTATTCTTCGGGGTTTGAAATAGCTCAGAATATTTATCAGTTTTAATCTGCTAAAATAAATCAAGTTTTTTAATTAACCAATGAAATTTTAAGGAAAAATTATTGAGCCTACCACAATGTTTGTTTTGGTGTTTTTTGTTTTGTGTCGCGTAAAATATATCACTTTGTCGAGTTAGTACAAATTTGGTTATCGATTAAAAGGTGCGGCTTAACGTGATTACGATTTTCAAACATTGCATAAATGAATGAATAAAATTAGAGACAAATAATTTAATAAATGTTATTAAAAATTGCTTAAGTTTTAAATACCTATTTCATGCCGATACACAATGCATGTTCAAACATGCTCTTTAATGATTAAAATTTTAAAGAATCAATTTTGAGGCGTTCTGAGAATATGAGAAAATATTTTGTTATTTAAAACTAAACATTTCCTGTCATTTTCATTTAGATGCGCGATGCATTCTAGCTGACATGATGACTGTAATCTACATTTTACCAAATAATTATCAATGGTAGTGGATGTTAATAATTGAAATATCAAACGTTAGTAAAACCATTTTATAGTGTAGTGTATTTGCGTTGATATATTTATGTATGTGTGATTGCCGATATTTGTCCATTAGTCAGTCGTTGGATAGGTAAGTTTTTGGTTTCATTTGTGGTGCATTATCCTTGTGTCATAATCACAACTCATCATATCTCTAGAGTTATTGTTCTTGTCATTTAAATATCCACTTCATTTTTGCACATTCACACGCAAACACACTCACGCATGTTAAAGCACAACCCTGCAGTTTGGCTCAGCTTACACGATACTTTCACCTATCATTTAGAGTAAAGAATTTAACAAAAATACCGTATATAGGAATACTTTGAATGCATTTAAAACTGCTGGAAAATACGTTATTTTAAAAATGTTTGTTGTTGCTGTTATTTCCCATTAAGTAGTTGTATGTACTCATCGTCGACACTTGTTCATTGTTCCATACCGCCACAGCTGTGTCTAAATTGATTCGTTTTCCCCGCAAATGACACAAAAAAAAACATTGTTACTTATACTGATGCCTAACATACCACAAGACAGTATGAAAGATAGTTAAATATACAGGGAGTTTAAAACGATAGAGAGAGAAGGCTAAAAACGAAATTTAAATGAGTTGGAAAGAAGTGTTATGATATGATGACAACAACAACAATAACGACGACAGCGATAAAGATGATGATTATGATGGCCACAAATTATGTCTGGCTCCGTGTATAAAAACTGAAATGTTTCCAGCCAGCAACAGAAGGAATTCTTAAATACAAATTTACGTCAGATGGCAAGCTTACAAGCTGAATTATTTTCCATAAAAATCATGATTATCATCTTTAAAAAATAATTTTTACTTTTTATGTCAACTGTTTTTAATACAATGTTGTGACATACATTCATATGTGTCTGGCGGTGTGTGTGTGTGCTAGCAATAATCATAATTTTTTCACTTTCGTTAAAAATGTTATTGCTGCAGAAGGTGGATCTTTTTCATCTAATGATAGCAAAAAAAAAATCCAAAAACAAAACAAAAAGGACGTTAATGGTAGTTGAGTAAAATAAACTTATGATGGCCTTCATTGACATTAACATTTTTCATAAATACCAACACACTTACAGAAATATAAATGTGTGTGTGTAATAAACATAAGGTTTAATCTGTTTAGCAAAATGACCAAAAAAAAGAAAATCATCATTTAAGCACCGTCATCAAATGTGATCCTTGAACATTTTTACTCCTACATATGGATAAGATTAAGACAACATACAGACACACTAACATACATAAGTAGGGTTCCAAAAACATAGAGGCATATACATTAGTTATAATGTCACTTAAATTCTTACACAAAAATACACATGAAAAGTATAGAAGCAAAGGTAGAAGACATCTTCACATTTATCCAAAAAAAACATATAGTGGTTTGCAGACAAAACCGATTAGATTTATTAATATTTATGTATTTGTTTTAAGCAAATACTAAATTTTGTGTTATTACTTAAAGGAAATTTAAAATTTAATTGCATTCAAATTTTTCTATTTCATTAATGAAAAAGTGTGTAAACATTGACTTTATCAAAAAATTTCATTAAAAATTGAGATTGCCGATTTTGCCTTATACCCCTAATTGTATATATTTAAACATTATATTCATCAAGCAAATGTTTATGATCTGCTTTTAACATTAAATTTGGCTTACATACATTTTATATAAGGCTATGTGAGTGAGAGTGTGTATGTGTTTGTATCCTTTTCAGCTGTGTTTGGTAATCTTGTATTTTTTTAATACTAATGTGATGTCCTGTTGTTTATATTTTTGGTGGCTTCCGTTTTAAGGTACCCAAGTATATGTGTTTACTGTTCTTTCGATTATAATCTGTCGCCGTTTGCTGCGACCAAAATGGACAAAAATAAGGGAATGGATATTTTTGATGAGTTTCGAGGACATTTATGTTATTAATGACGAGTTCCGTCATCAGGCCGAAATGGTTTTTTCTTATTCATGTTAAGTTTTTTTACTTTGTTTTTTGTCTATTTTTTATTTACTGTTGTTGTTCCTTTTAGTCTGAGCGCCAAAGAGTATTTTTATACAGGATATAAAATAAATTAATATTTATTTTGTATCATTTCCCTACTCGTCTACTCTTCTCATTTTCCTGTTAGTTGAACCCAAATTCGCCAACCTTGTCCCCTTGTAAAGAATGTTTGTAGTTGGTGTAGTTACTCCTAGAGTTTAGTGTTCTACTTTAACAACAATCACTAACATGAGGTTTGATGACTTGCTGTCAACCACAATGGCAACAAACATAGTAACAACAACATTAAAATTAATTGTAACGAAAAAAATTCAGAAGGAAAAACTCTATACAAAGTTGTTCACTTAACAAGTTGACTTCAGGGAAAGATAAAGGTAAACTTTTTCGTTGGTTGTGTGAGAACATTTTACTTAATGGTTTTCAATTATGATAATAATTTGTATATTTCTGTTAAAATTTTTTATACAACTTTTGTTTTGTTGCTACAAAATGTTACCGGGTTGACATAATTTATAAATTTTCTACAACATTAGAAATATGTAGTGAACATTTAATGATTAATATTAATTACTTATGCTGTTCTTAAGTTGTCTAGTTAATAAAGTATATGATGTTCGAAAAACCGCGATTAAAAGCTAATATAGCTTATAATAATAATGTGACCCAAATTTTTTTTATAATATTAATAATTATTCAAAACTGTAGACTGGGTTATAGTCAAGACTATAGACTGGACTATAGTCAAGTTAATAGGTAAAGTATACATACAAATCTATAGGCAAAACTATATTATAGTCTACATTCAAAACTTTAAATTAGCATCAATTCAAGACTATGATTTAGTTTATGGTCTAGACTATATTTTAGTCTTAAGTCAAAACTAGAGTTTGGATTAGTTTTATATATATAAACTTAGAATAATACATACCCGGTTTGTACTCTACGTTTCCTCGATACCAGACAATTTGTGCGGCAGGTTTTGAATTTGATACAATACACTTTAAGGTTAAGTCTTGATTTTCTCGAACCTCCACTTTGGCGTTGTTCGTATAACCCTTAATTTCAATAGATGAAGGTGGTGCTAAAAAAAGAGAAAAGAAAAAAATATAAGTTAAGTTTATATTCTATTTACAATTTCATTGTTGTACAATTTCATATAAAATTAAAATTTTATTTTTTTTTTCGTTTAAAGAAAACTAAATAAATTTAACCATAATTTTTAATTCAGTATAGAGGCCTTAGTAAGACAAAAAGCTCATGAACAAAACTACTTAGTTATTACATGATAAAATTAACTATACCCACTTGTAACTTCTAATATTCTGTCTTATCAGATTTTAATCTCTAATAATTGTTGAGGATTTTCTTATCATTTATTTCAATTTACCGGAAATGACAGTACCAAACTGAACACCTACTCACATACATTTTCACACTCGTACAAGCCAAGCAACCAACAACACATTGTCAAAAAATTTATCCTCACGCTAACACTTTAAGGCAACAGTTTAGCTTCACTTAAATACACCTGTATTGTAAAGTTTTCTCGTATTCGAGTTTGTTTTCGCCCTCTATACAAAATTTGTAAAGTTTTGTGTTAATTTCTTTTGTTTTTTGTTGTTGGTTTCAGTTTTTTCGACATGTATATCAACAAAAAAAAAAACAAAAACAAAAGAAAGTTGTATGAAAACATACAACGTAAGTTGTGAAGAAAACTTCAAGTTTCTAGCAAAAACACACGATAATAAACAATCAACACTTGTTGTTACACAAAACAACTACAACAACAAAAACTGCAATAATAATAACAAAACATTTCTTTCTTTTACAAAACAAGGTAAGTAACAGGAGTCTATACTTTCATCATCAACAACAGTGGCAGCAGCACAAAAAATATTATGAAATTCAACAAAAAAATTGACAGGAGTCGTGGTTGAACTTGCTAAAAAGGTAGAGGGAGAGAAGTGTATCTGTGTCTATATTTGTGGCAATAGTAACTGCTGCAACAATAACAATCAAATCACAAAGGGGAAGGATACTAAAGGTATATTGATGTGTTTTTGTTTGTTTTAAGTATTTCCACGAAATACTTGGCAAATAATACAGCAAAAAAAGTGTCATTCAAATGAAAAATTTTTGCATAAAAAATCATATACCTATACATACAAATAAACATATGTTTAAAGATATAAATAAGTAATGAAGGGAATAATAAATGTATGAACGAAAAGTAATATTTTCTTAAAAAAAAAACATTTTTTTATTTTAATTGCGTAGTCCTTTTGTAAGTTTAGGTACAATTATAGTCGATACTACCAAACTTGAGGTGTGGTGGTTTGTTAAAAACTACATTAAGTGATTCATTAGAAGGTCAACTATAACGATTAATAATACGTATTTGATTATTTGTTATAATGATAACAAATTGAAAGTACGTAAATTGTTATTTGATAGTATTTGTCAAATATTTTAAAAAGTAATTATAGGCTTAATTGAATTTCCCAAATCATGTTAATAGACAAAGAAAACTTCAATTTATTTCGGTATAGAAATAATAATTAACAAATCCAAAAAGTTTAACTAGATATAAATAAGATTCTAAATACGTATATACGTACACATCTACATATTCCTATAGTATAGTAAGTACATCATCAGCATTTTAGAAAATAATAGGTATTCAAACATGTATTCTTTATGTTGTTTTGTTATATTTCTCCTGTAAAATGCCTCGGGATGCATAAAAGATTTTTACGCTACAAGCCATACCAGTACAATAATAATAAATATGGATGTCTGTGTCTATGTATGTGTGTGTGTGTATCCTTACCTATCTACTTCATATACTTCTATGTGTATGTAATTGTGTGTAGATGACAATGTATGAAAAATTCTAAATAACATAAAACATTTAGATGATTTTGTTTCTATTCAAATGTATGAAAAATGTATTTATGCATGTATGTATGTTGCTGTTAGTAAAGTAAGGAAAAAACAAACAGGTTGAATGTCCTTTAGCGTAATATTTCAGGGTATATACATACGTACATTCATACATATTTATGTATGTCTGTATATTTGTGTTTTATGTTATTCATCTACATAAACTTAATAAGTCGTTGTTGGTACAACGAGTATAATATTATACAATTGTAGCTAAAAAACAATCATATGCCAACATCATACAACATACAACGTATTACAGCAGCAGTAGCAAAAACAACAACAATGAAAACAATAATAACAAATGCAGCCGCATTTGTCTTTACAATTTCAACAATTTCAAATGTTTACAGTTTCTCTAAGTAAATACCAACACATTCACATCAACATACATATGTATGTGTGTGTATGTTTGTATGTATGTCGTCGTATACATTATAAATATGCATTTATACTAAAACACAACAAAAAATAGAAAAACACTGTGACAAATTTGTATAAGTATTAAAAAACAAACAAGAATATACCATATAAATTTATCAAAACCAAAAAATTACAAAACTAAAACAACCAAAAAGGAATTACGAAGTAAGTTGCAAGCAATATATACATACATACATACATTTATCTATATATGCATTTTTGTTACGAATGCATATTTACATTAAGATGTTTTACTCTCGACCACGATAGTAGGTCCTCTTCAGAAAATAATGCAAACCCTAATAAATCTTTTAGGAATATTGGATATAAAAATACATGTATACCCCTATATAGATTAGCCACGCATTATCAATATTATTAGATTTTAAGAGATCTAGCCATGTCCGTCCGTATGTCTATTGAAAGCACGAGTAACTGAAAGTAAGTAGCAGGGGGTTTGAAATTATCCACACTTATTGAAATATTTGTTTGATAATAAAAATTAAAAATATTTTTAATAAGTTAGCCTGATGAACCAGTAAGTTTGTAGCCTCCTTCATAAAATTACTTTAACACTAATAACTGTAATAAAAATACCAATATAGTGATGAAATAAACAAGTTTTGCAGTTACCAGGATATCCCTGCTTAATTTGATGATACGATCCTTCTATAATAATTTATAATATACACGATTTGGAAAAAAATATAATTTTTTGTTTAAAAAAATAAGAATTTTATGAATTTATATTGATCAAAATTCAAATAGGAATTAATAATTAAAAAAATTTTAAATATAACACCCTAATAAAAATGTTAATACATTTCAAGTACTTATTTTTCTCAGCGTACTTCACTCACTCCTCGTACTTTCTCTCTGGCTATAGATATGAACTAAATATGTGTCTATGTACATACATATATGACCAAGTATAAGTGCATATGTGTGTATGTATTTGTGAATTTTATATGCAATCTTATAATACAAATACACTTAAATAAAACGCCACGATAAAGTGGAGAACACGTGCATTATTTTAATGCTACCTGAAGGAGTTCTGCATTTCTCAACTCTCAACATCAAGGATATTTTATCCCTCCTATTCTTATCTTCAATTCAAGTCTTCAATATACTTTTAACATTTTTGCCGTATATTTTTGTTGTTGTTTGAGTTTTTTACGTGTGTTCCTATTTGTTATTTTTTCTACTTTTCGTTTTGTTTATATTGTTAAATTGAAAATGCATTTAAAGTATGATGATGTTGAAATACAAATTGATGCAAAAAATATATATATGAAGAGATATTTTGAAAATATTTTTAAATAAAGCTGAAATGAATGAAGAAGAAAGTCATATTTGATTTCAATATCTGCACGATTATTTGGAAAAAAACCAAACTTATTAGACGAATTTTCAAAGAAATTTCTATACCAGTATATATAATTATGATATAAAAAAGTCATGGGGTACTTTTGTAATAAAAGTAGAAATTTTCTTCAAATTATTTTCAATACTGGGAATTGTAGTTTTTGATTACAACAATAATACGTACAAACATTGTTTATTATGACCAAATTAACTTTTTTGAGCGACAAAAATTTCAGCACAAATTTCAATATATAAATTTTTTATGATCGATATGAAGTTGCAGTTAAAATCCAATTTTTCCCAAATTTGACTTTTTTTATTATACAACAAACATTCTAATAAATATTTTATGCAATTAATTCATTTCTCAGTATTTTTATTAAAATATCAAATATGTAATATTAAAAACTCAACAATAGAAATTTTGTAAATTGTATTGTTTGTCATGTGATGTTTGTGCAGAGTAAAAAAAGTTTTTTTTTTTTTAAATTCATGTAAATATTAATGTATAGCTAGATATAGGGTGATTGTCTAATATCCACTTTAGAAAAAAAGTCGTACATTGTTGCCAATCATTTTTCGTTAACGACTAAACGTTACCCTAAGAAAAGAAACAACTTTAATAGAGTTAAAAAAACATACACATTTTTTTAAAGAAGGAACATATAAGTACATATGTCCGATTAAGAACGTGCATATTACTGACACCCTGTAAAAATTGTTTGTTACGAGAAAATGGCACTAATAGCATTATATTAAATCAAAAATAACTGAAATGATAAAAATGAAACTAGCGAAAATGTTGGTGGGAAAATATTGAAACAGTGCTAATGGTACCACTGCCAGATAGTAGAGAGCGTTTATATGCACGTTTGTGGCAGCATACGAACACATACAGCTATTGCAATGTTACTGCACGATGGCAGTGTCAACAAATCCAATTTTATGAACATTTGTTGAGGACAAATGTTAGTGATGAGTGCTGGGAGCGTGATATAACTATGATGACACATAAAAATACATATATGATATCTTTTCTCACTAGAGCTGTCCTTAAAAAATAAATTTTAATTGATAATGGTAACATATTTTTGTTAATATTAAAATTAATTACTGTCAAATTTTAGTTCAATTTTCGCCACACCATCTCATTATAAATTTAATTTGAAATTTAAAACATTTACCAAAAGTTATATAATTTTAAAGGTCAGGCCTAATCTAGTCATATAAAATTTTATAACTGCTTGTATTGTTGTTGTCATTGTCCTTGAGTAAACAGTAGAAATAAAACAGGGTAAAACTAGTATAGAATTAATTGCCAAAAGGATTTTATTACACACAAAAAATATACATGCGAGTCTGTTAAAAAAATGCACATAAAGTAAAAAAAAAAACAACAAAATGCAAGTTAAATAAGTGTATGTGTAACAACTGATAGAAGTTCTTGTGTTCATGTCTGTTTAAAAAAGTATATTAAAAAGCGAACAGGCGTTACTCCATACGACATAGCAGAAAGTTTAAAACTAAACTTGGGGTAAAATGATGCCCTTAAAATACTTTTTAAGTTATGATTAATTAAGTTAATTTCCTTTATTCATCAGAAACTGAAATATTATAGTAGATTTTATTTAAAAAAATCTATAGAAGTAATATATTTAAAACAAAAATTCTGAGTTGATTGATTTTACAAAACTAAAGTGTCCCAAGGAACAGCCTTTTTAAGAATTTCATATAGGAATACCACTCAAAATAAACAATTATCATCAATTCCCTACCAGCGAATGAAAATTCTGAATTCAGTGTAATTTTTTAAAACCAATATTTAAAAAATATTTAAAATATTTAGACTTTTTCGAAATGGGTCTTAAAAATTTCGAATACGATAAAAATAATAAGGTGTAGAATATTTGGTCATTTTATGGACCAGAAATTCTCTTACAAATAGTTTTAAAATTAAAGATCTTTTAAAAAAATTTTTTTAATTTTCTCATGTTAATTACATGAACACGCATCGTTTTAGTGATATTTCTTCTTAAAACTTGTCCATGGGACAACTTAGTGTACAGATATCAGTGAAGAGAAAGTCCCTGGCTAAAGGGTAACTATTTTGTCCTGAGGCAAAGGCTTCAATAATCATCGTTACTATAGCTTAAGGTGACTATTGCTTTAAATTTATGATTTTAAAGAGATGTTTAACTAAGGTTTACTCATTCTGTGAAGATAGTGTACATAGAAGATTTGGTCGACCTTGAGATATCTTTTGCGAAATTTGTCGTGATTGTCTTGTAATAAAAGGATTAGATACAATAATCGACCGAATTCAACCTTTTTCTTGAAAATTAAATCCTTTACCATCGACACAAAGTAACAGTCAGAAAGACAGACATACAGAGAAACAAGTACTTTAAGATGGGGCTAGAACCAATATTTTTGTGCGTTAAAAACATCAGCATAAACCTATAATATCTTCTAGATTATAATGATGTAGCGTAGAACCTAAGTATTAACCTAGAATACGTAATAATAGTTCCAGACTATTACCCCGTAGATCAGAGGTAATAACTTATTTGTTTGTGGATTGTTCTTTTTGTGCTGACCACTGATATAAACTATAATAATGTATTTAATTGTATGAATAAAAGTTCAAATGCATTTTATACTAAAAGAACATAAAACACATTAGCCCTCTCATTTCCACTTACATATAGCATTAGTGTACTATATTTTTCCATAAAAATTTTTAACATAGTAAATGTATGTTTTTAATACTAACATATAGAAAAAAGAAATTAAAAAATAAATAAAATAGGGTGAACCTTTAATAATATTTTTCACAAATTCTACTAAAGTCAACACATCAATAATATACATTAATATTAATAAGGCAACCAACTCATAATAATCTCAATCATAATTGATTTCATTAGAATTTTTATTAATAATATTTAGAAAAAAAAAACTTATTTCATATTAATTAAGGGAACCTGCTTTCAGCTACATGTTAATGTTTGTATAAAAATGAAGAAAAACTACATAAAAAGTTTGCACTAAAAACTGCAACCTACAGCAACTTGTTTCTCGTTTCTTTTTTATTCATATACAATTTTAAATTTGTTGAAATTATTTTCATGTTGTGTTGTTTTTATAGTTCGTTCCCTATTTTTTGTATTTTTTTAATGTTCCTAACAAACATAACTTTAAAGCTAAAGGCAAACAATACAAACAAGTTTAACAAAACTTTAGCAAATATTAAAATTATACACACATACACTGAAATGCAAGTACACAAACACACAGACACACGCTCCAATGTGTGCATTTCAGTGTATATGTATGTGATTTTGTTTACATAATGTGTAGATGCATAAGAGTGAGAAGGAAAATATAAAATATAAAAATACCAAAAACTTAATATTCAAAATTTTCATTAAATTTATCAAAAACAGAACAGAAATAAAAAAAAAAACTCCTTTACAATAAATACACACACATACGAAAAAATTTTGCAAATCAAATGTGTAGAAATATTTAAAAGACAAAGTTCCTTAAAACCAACAACAAAAATGTTAAGTTAACTTTAGTTTAGAATTTATGTACATACATATGTATGTGTATTTTTGTATAAACTTCAACACACTTTTATATAATGTTAATACATACATTTTTAATTTTTTTTTGTAGTATGAATATTTATTTCTAATACAAATTTCTTTAGAAAATTTAATAAAATTTTATTTATTTCCAGTACAAAATTTCTGAGAATTCATAATTTATTCACTGATTTATAACTTTTTTTCTCTTTTCCATATCGTTCTTTTTTCTATTTGTCAAAACACAAATAGAATATAATTTGGTAAATGAGTTTTGAAAGAAAAGAGAAGAAAAAAAGCTAGTTTGTTTATTGTAACAAAAAGTTTTATATTTCTATAACAATAATTTTATTAAATTACTGTGTAAATAAATGGTAGTTATTAGTTTCGGTTTAAGGGATTTAAATTGTAAATATCGAATTTATCGTATTTTTTCGTATTTAGATTTTAATTTTATTGGTTTTTCAACAAAACAGAAAACTGAATTTAATTACAGAAAAGATAAAATCAAACCAAATTCTGAGTCGATTTAGATATGTCCGTCTGTCTGTCTGTTTGGACCGAAAACTGACTTTTATTAAAGTAGTTCTTTAAACTATAAGATAAATCAATTATCAAAATCTTGTAGTATGACATATGACATTTAATATTTAGTTTGTGGACTAGCCATTAGGTAACAGTAGTCAATTTTAAAAATGTGTTGCTTTAATAAACTTTGTTATTATCTATATTATAAACTAAAAGACAAAGGCATGTTAATAGATCACTAAGTGAACTATTCAATAGAATACTTCATATAATACTGAATAGACTTTTCAGTATATTATTCTATAGAGCAGTCAAAATAGTACTTCATAGACTACTCAATTCGCCCAGAAACTAGTCAATAAACTATTTTATAGAATAGGATAATTGCTAAAGCTAGTCAATTTACTAGTCTACATATATTTTTTCAGTATATAGACTAGTCAGTATATAGACTGTAAACATGTCAATTTACCAGTAAATTAACTAGTCAATAAGCTAAACAATGGTGTATAAACTAGTCAATAGATAAAAATGCCGAATAAGATTTAAATTGCCTACGACCGGCACAATATTATAACCCCCTAATTTGTTTCAAAGATATTTAGGAAAATAACAACAATTATATGTGAAAATACCCATAGCAGTTAGTGTCTTTTTAAAGGTAGAACAATTTTTTTGAATACATTTGTACCTTAAACTGTAATATAAACAATAAATATCAGAGATTTTTGAGACTGAGTATGATGATTTTTAAAACATTGTCTTTAAATCAAAATTCATTGCATTCTATTTTTTTGGGAAAAATATGGTTTTATGTTCTGTTATAAACCAGCACATTTTCATTAAAATGAAATACATTCAAATAATATATAAATATATTTTTGTACTCTACACACATACCGCAGAATCTATTTAAATACATACACATGTATGTTCATACGATTGTATGTTTGTTTTTATCCTTGTATCAAAAACTCTATGATAATAAGAGTAAATGTACAAACAAAAACAAAATATGCACATGTTGATGAACACTCAAATACATACGTATATACACACATATATGCATGTGTATATGTAGACATTTTTAAAAGGAAAACGAAAAAAACGTTACCTTATGAATTATTCCTTCAAAGAAAATTACACAAAAATAAAAAAACATAAATTTCGAGGTAACACAACAATTCAGCAAGAAGATGAAAAAGAAATAGCAAGGAGAACACACAAAAAAAAAACAAAATAAATTGCCAACTGATTTAATGTCATAAATGTTGGCTTTGTTGTTGTCTTCTCCTATGCTTTTGTGTGACACTTGTTGTTAAACTTAAACACGTACATTATTACACAAATAAATACATATACAATATTTACACACACACACATACATACATACTTATTACAATCTACAATATGCATAAATATGTGTAAATACATATGCCAACATAAATAAAGAAAAACACGCCAAAATGTGGTGTGAAAAATGAACAGAATGAGAAAACAAATATAAATGTGTATCTATGTGTATAAGGCAGTTGATGTTGATATTGCCGCGAGGCATCTGTGAAATTATCTCTGTAACAGCCATTTTCTACCAGAGACGAGAAAAGCCAATTACTTCAATTACCACAACAAGTAGCTTGTTAACGAAAAAATTTTAGCTCATTAATTATTTAGACATTTGGTGACCGTACAAAAATTCAATTTTTGGTTTAGCTATTTTATTAGATATATAAAGGAATTTAAACTTAACAACAATCTTTAACTAAAAATTACTAAATATGCAATAGTAACCATGCAGAATCAAAAAAATTGTTCTTCTAAAATAATTTTAATTACATGTATTGAAAAACATACTTATAAAAATTATCTGTAAAATATTGTTCATACCACCTGTTGTTCTGTTAAAGCAAACTAAATAATTAAAAATCACTCATACTCATATTCGGCAGTAACTGCGATTTAAATTTTGTGGATTCGGAAAAAAACAATTTTTGGTTAAAATTTTCGAAAACCCGGTTTTATTTCTTACCGCTATGCATTTTAAAGAAATACATTATAAGAATATAAAATTTAAGATAATAGGAAGCATACACCTGAAGATTTAGTAAATTTGAATAATGTTAACCCATGAAGGTCAATGTAAAGCTATACAATATTGGGAAAAATTCTTGAAACCAGTGTGAAGTATTATTTTTTTCAACCGATTAAAATATAACATAGGAAAAGTATAAAATGAAGACCTGAAGTTATAATGATATATTTTTTTGTTTTTTTTTTTTTTCGTTTTCAAGTTATTCAAATCAAAGATGATATGTACATATCAACGAATAGTAAGTTATTGTGTAAGTATAATTTAATATCAAACTTTTAATGGGTAAGAGCAAAAATATTACGCTCCAAATGAACGTGGTTACATAAAGCTCCTGCAAACTTTATGTAAAAATAGTACAACATGTTCGCATATTTAATCTTAATTTTCACAAAACAAAATCTCAAAAAAAAAAAAAACAATACAACAACAAAAAGTGTATTTTATTTGAAAGTGTATAAATCTGACTATGGATGGCATCGCCAATCACTATCATTAGTATCATAATCAACACACACACACATCGTCAGCAATATAAATAAGAACATCAGCGCTGAAACATCAGTGGCTGTCATTTGGAGCCCTATTTTATTATGAAAAATCGTGACATAAAAAGCCAATTTTTAGGCGCATATAATGCGATATATGACGACACCAAAACCAAACCCAACTAAAATGATTTGAAACGAACAAAACCTAAAAATTCAAAGAAGGAGATGAACAACAAAAAAAGTACATTTTCAAACGATTGAGAAAATGTAAACACGTTAGCAATTTCACGCATTTGTTTGTATGGATGTACACATACATACAACCATACACATGTGTTTGTAAAATTGAAAGTATTTCAACATTTAGTGGTACAAACACATTTACGCAAAAAAAACTTCTTTACACTGTACCATTCAGTGTTGCATGAGTTTGAAAGTATTTTTATATTTTTTTGTTTTAAGCACATACTCCTTTGAGCCCCGCTACACCAAGCTTGTTTGTAAATGAGTATTTGTTATGTGTTTGTGTGTGTATGTGTTTATGTATATACAGTTGAGCATGCCACATGTACCACATAACGCGAAGTGATGCTGCATTAAAATCAGCATTGATGTCAATGGTTCGTTATTTGAATGACTGTTTGTTGCTACTGCTGCTGTTGTTGTTGATAGTGCTCTATGTCATTATTGTTGTTGAAATTTTGTTATTTTTTTTTCCTTTAGAATTTTGTGGGTCTCAGATGTGACTCCAAAATAATCAAAATGTCACGAAGTAAATCTTATAAAGTGCTAATGTTCACTTGGGTTCTACATATGAGTTTCCCTGCAGTTTTACAATAATTCAATGTCATAATACATACTTATTGAAAAGCAATATTTTTGTGAAATTTCTTGCTACTTGGCTGATATGAATTTATATATTTTTCCGGGAAATAAGTCAATCGTCACTTTTTCCCTTAATTAATATAGAAGAAAGACAATTTACACTTTTGCATCAACATAAGGTTATCTTTAACAGAAAAAATATTTTCTATTTACTAACTGAAGTAGAATAATTTAACTTAATGTAATTTTAAATTATAGTAAGCTAAATACACACGCACTTGATGACTCCAATGAACTACAGGGTTTATGTATATAAATATTTCTTTGTAAGTGTATGTATATCATGGAATTTTCGTTACGTAAATTCAGCATTGCTTTCAAACCAATCAAAATGTTTTTTTATTAGTAAAAGAAATATTTAGATCATTATATCACTAAAAGTGACATTACATAAGCCTTTATGGATTTGTTGTGCAATATTGTTTAATTGCAATCAATTATTAAAATATATTTACGTTAAGGGGTTAATTTTAATTTTTTTTTTTGATGTCGTCAGAAATACTAGACTTTATTATATATTTTTCATAAGTATTATTTAAATCGGCCTATTGCCTAGACTATAAACTGGACTATAAACTAGACTATAGACTAGACTATAGACTAGACTATAGACTATACTATAAACTAGACTATAGACTAGACTATAGACTAGACTATAGACTAGACTATAGACTAGACTATAG
>NC_060954.1:20404696-20425682 GCF_022045245.1 Lucilia cuprina
GACTATAGACTTGACTATAGACTAGACTATAGACTAGACTATAGACTAGACTATTGACTAGACTATAGACTAGACTATAGACTAGACTATAGACTAGACTATAGACTATACTACAGACTATACTATAGACTAGACTATAGACTATACTATAGACTAGACTATACACTAGACTATAGACTAGACTATAGACTAGACTACAGAGTAGACTATTGACTAGATTATAGACTAATGTGCGCTTGTGCGGGAGCATGTAACCATTTAAAGTTGGACCAACACTAAAGCCGATTTCGCTTGTAATGTAAACTATTTATAACAATATAGTGTTATAAGGTACAAAAAGGAAACCGTACAAACTTACACATGAATGAACATACACATATTGTATTATGTGTATTCCCTTACACATGCATAATTGAAAATTTACTTGGCCCAAACAATACATTTCCCTTAACTGAACAAATGAATAAAGAAAGTACATTACAACGTGGATCCTTAAAAAACACACACACTCTTACACAAAAAGTTGTTTGTTGCTCTTTTGCATCTTTGATTTCCTTGTTATTTGTTTGTTCGCCCGTTTGTACCCGTTGTTGGCTCCTTCATCTTTTTGTTTATTTGAATGTTCGTTTATTTGTTTCTTGTTTGTTTATATATTTATTCGTTTGTCTGTTTGGCTGTTTCGTTTATTCGTTCTCTTTGTTTTATGAAAATGGTCAAATTTCCTTCTGTAAACAACAACAGGAAATTGACCCAAAAAAGGAGCTACAGCAACAACAACATATATATATATATATAAAAAGGGAACATATTTCTACACTACAATGTTGTATTTGCTGTTGTTATTGCTTTTAAAAAATAAAATAAATGAAAACAACAATGAAAAATATAAACGAATATTTAACGAAAAAGCGAACAGGGCAGATCGGAGCAGAACAACAAAACAAATGCAATAAATGTTAAAGCAATAAAAGTATAAATATGACTTAAGGGCAACATTTTAACGAGTACCCTAGAGCCCGTCAACTTTAATCGTTTTCTTCTTTTATTTTTTATTTTCTACTTTTTCTGCTTCTTGGTTTTTCTTTTATTTTATTATTATTTTTTTTTTGTTCACAATATAAAATCAACCTTTATTTTTTCGCCTTTATTAATTTATAATCAAAAAAGAAGAAAGAAAACCAGAAATAGGAACAACATGCTGATTACATTTTAGATTACTTTTCTATTATGTTTCGGAGTTTTTTTTTCCATTTTCTTCGAAAATTAAATTCAAATTAGTTTATGCTAATGCGTAAAGAAATCGATTGATATTTAAAAAAATGTAATCTAAATAAAACTAATTTTGTCAAATATTTAAAATCCTTTTAAAGCGTCCTTTTTAGGTGAATTTATACATCAATATATAATTTATATACCAATAACTACTTCTAGCTAAAGCAGATGGTACGTAGTAGTCATTAAAAACGCTTAAAATCTGCGATATGTTCAAGTTTTTCCAGATATTTCCCACTGTCATTGATTAAGTCTTACTTGTGCATAAATATTTTCTTATTTCCTAAAAAAAACTTTAACTTTTATTCTTTTGCATTCCTATACATATAGGTGGCATGTCATAATGTCCAATGTCATAATGTCCATGGACATTATGACACACCAAAAAATGACATAACGTCCATGGACATTATGTCACTTTTTTAAAATGTCATAATGTCCATGGACATTGTGACACTTTGAAATCAGAAATGTATTGGAAAATTTGTTTAAAATTTAAGATAGGGACGCTCTTATCCCGAAAAGAATTGCTCCTAAATTTGGTAATTGTTACACTTTGGACTCCTATTAAAAAGTGTCCTGGATAGCCGGCCTTCGGCCGGGCGCAGGGGTTTCAAACTCTGGGGTATTTCGAACACCGGCTTCGCTAAATTAAGCCTTTTTTTATAAATGGACTCTTTGAAATCCATGGACTTTATGTCCCATTGCTCATGGACATTGTAACACTTTTGAAATTGTCATAACGTCCATGGACATTATGACTCAATTTAGTGCGTCATAACGTCTATGGACATTATGACATTGGACATTATGACACGCCACCTACATATACATATGATATCTTAAACTGAACTTTAATCCTTCGCATAGCTTTTTTTAAGAAATTTCTGTACAAAATTCAATTTTTGTGTTCCAGATTAAAAGCGAAATATTAAGCATAAAAAGTCTTAAGGAAATCCTTTGAAAACGGCGAAAAATAAAACTGAAATTGTGTAAAAGATATATGACAAAGAATTATATTTTTGAGATGGGGGTGGGTAGGTGGCTGAGTAGTTACTGCCGGAGAATTTGATGATATGTAATGATGAACATTTTCACATACAAATTGAAAGGAAAAAGCTATTTACGCACATGTCTGGCACTATTCAGCGAATAAATGCAAACAATCTGAAAGAGTGCTGCAAGAAGGAATGTATATAAAGGAATACTTCAATGTACTATTTATACGATTCATTTCAATGTCTTTTTTGTGGTATTGGTTATTTATAGTATGTAGATACACCCAGACATGTAAACACAAATTTTTAACTTGTCACTAACAATGAAACATAATAAAAAATATAATACCATTGTTATGTGCCACTTCCTTGAAGGGAACAAGTAAAAAATAGTAGCACTAACAAAAGGAGTAAAGTAGGAAAAAAAATTTAAATTCAATATCATTGACAGCATCTCGAGCCACAGCAAAAGCCAGTGCCACAAATAACATTTACACTATTACTACTATTCGTAGTACCACACGGTCACCTCAACAGCCTTACAATAAAGTTCTAGTGGATTTTTTGTTCATCGTTAAGCGTTTGCAGTAACCAACAATTGACAGCAACAGACTATTTTGGGATGGGTTTCCACATTTTCCCAGCATTCAATCGTTCATTCATTCATTTGTTCATTCATTCATTCAATTGTTCATTTATTTGATCATTCGAAACATTGCATTCTTTAGTTTCTTTTACTTTATATGCATGTATGTGTTTAAGTTTGAATATAGCCCTCCAGTCCGAAGTGATTGTCACGAGTTTCAACTATAGAATGCATTAGAATTAATGATAAGGAATTATTTTTTTAAGGACCAGTACTGAAAATGTGTCGAAAGTGGTTTCGTTTAAGAATACTTTGGAACACTTAAGAAACTATAGACTTTTCGTCTGAAGGACAATCAGTTAGACATTTAGTAATGAATACATTGAATCCTTGTGAACTGCTGGGTAATGCAGTAAAGCATTTGTTTCAATGTTATTTTTGTTATTGCTTTCTGTTTGCTATAAAACGAAAAATAAAATAAAACTACATACATAGACAAACACACACACACATGTACAAATAAAGTAGAAGGAAATGTATTAAGGGAAAAAGACGATTCAAGCTAATATTATAAAAATTTAATGAGACAGTAGATGTTGTTAGTTGGTTTTGGTTTTGAATTACGGATTGCAATAGGTTTTAGTTTAGCTGATTTTAACTTTGTTTGTACTATCTCGGTTTTATACTGTAACTGTGTAGCGGATGTTTTTACGACATACGTCGGTTTACTTGTTGTCATTTCAAGATCTATTGAACAAAAACTTCGACACTCATGTAGAGACATAAATATTTTAAAGTGTAAACAGTTGCCTTGTAAATAATATACATATAAAAATAGCTCACAAATTGTATCATTATGATTAGTGATTATTTTTTCATTAATAATAATAAGTTATGGAAAATTATAAAATTTGAAAGATGTTGAAAATATGTTACATTTTAAATTAACTTTAACTAACATTAACTAAATATGTAACATTTTATACATATAAAAATAATAGCCGAAAGGTATGCAAGGTGTTCAACATATTTAAAGCAGAGAAAGGCAGCATACGTAATTATCATTAGAGAGCTTGTTGCGTTTCGGTGATTTAAAGCCTTTTGTACCCTGAAAATAATCCACGTCTAACACTATATGTTTATAAAAAACTTCGTTGTTTCTCACTACAAAATTGTTTTGTAAAATATACGAAATTTTAGAAATATTTTCGTAAAGTTAAGCATGTATTACTTTCAGTGTATAAAGCAAACTATTGCTTTATAGAAAATCATCATTGCATTGTTATATACATTTCCAAAAAATGGTAAAAAAAATTCCTATAATTTAAACACAAACATTTGGGCATGGCAGAGCATATGATATCCTACACTAGTTAGTTTTTTTTTTACTTTGCTTATAAAAGCGATCTGTGCCTTATGCTTTAGCTTCGTCTTTGGACCAAAGAAAGCGTGTGTGCCAAATTATCAATTTAATTTGTTTTCAAAATTGCGACCTGCTCCTTGTACTTTAATCGAGTTCTAAATGTACTTTAATCGAGTCAGAAAATGATTCATGTCTATATGCCAAAACGAAAATGCCCTTTCCACCAAAGTGGTTGATAATTAAAAAAATAAAACATTTATTCACTTTCTATGGCAACAGATTTCTTTCCAGCGTTAGTTTTGTCAGCAACATATTTCATAAACTTTTAGCCAACAATAAAAACGAATTTTTATTATTTGCTTTTAAATTTTCTTGTATCTTTCAAGTGTTTGGTAGAACAAAAAATCAATAAATATTCCGCTTTTTTATTGTCTTCAATTTTAAGTTTTCCTCAACTTTATACTGCAACATTACAAGTCTCAACACTATCATTCGTTTATATTTGAAGACATTAATTTGAAAACTTTCTTTTGCATAGTTTTAAGCATGTTTCAAGCAAGTTTTTGAGTTTTTTATGTATTTCAACACTATTAATTTAAATTTAGGAAATCATGGCCTTAGAGACAAACAATTAAACTGTGTTTTTTCTTAATCATAGTTCTGCATGTACATATGTATATTAAGGAAGAGAAATATTGAAAATCAAAAAAAAAAAAAGGATGTTAAAATAAAATATACTTTCATTGGAACATTAAGAGTTGGAGTAGTTTTATGGCGGTATAAAAAAGCTTAGCAATAAAATTATATGACAGTCAGTTTTAGTTAAATTTGTTTATTTAATAATGTTAATATTTACTAAAAACTAAATATTTATGACTTACATATAACAGTGAGTTTGGCATTAGCACGTATGGCAGAATTCAAACGGGCTGGACCCACTTGACACTGATATTCAGCATCATCGGTTATGGAGGCATTCGATATTCTTAAATTGTAAGCACCCTGTTTGCGATCACCCAATACAGAGTAACGAGGAAATCCCGGTATTACCGCTGAAAACCCCAGTGCAAACCCGTCTTTTGTCCATTGCACAGCACCGGCTAAATTTGTAACTTCACAACGCAACATGGCCTCAGCACCTTCCAGCACTTGTAAATCATGCGGTGTCACACGGAATTTCTGCTGTTGACCACAACAATATCCAGGCAGATGTGCAGCTAATAAGGATGTTATCACTGTAAATAAAAAGCAACAGACATAAAAAAATTAATGAACGCAACGAAAAAAAAACAGGAAAATATAATAAAATTTGTTAAATTAATTAAAAATGCTTTTATTAATGTATGTATAAATGAACATAAAAAGCTATGCTATTCTTACATATGTATGTACATATGTATGAATCACATAAAATATGCATATTTTTATAACAACTAAAATCCATATATAAATGTATATGAATGTATATGTATGTGGCTGTGGGTTTTTTTATTTAATTTATAAATTTTAGACATTCATTCTTTATTTGATTTATCACTAACATATCATTGAAGCTTGAAAAAACAATAAAATAAAATTAAAATGTAATAAATAATTTGCTTTTTGTGTGTGTGTGTGTGTGTATGGCATTAACTGGCTTGAAAGGTAATATAAATATTTTATTTAATTTATCTTCAAATTTTTATTTTAAATAAAAAAGGAAAAACAAATAAAATGTTATAGTACAGCTAGACCGACTATACATAAAATAGCTATGGACCGATCTTTATAAGGATCACTGTGACAAACTTAGATTAGGGAACTACCATTTTAAAGTCAAAAAAGTCATCGCTGAAAAATGAGTTCTAAGCTTTTTCATATAGATGTAGGGTATAAAAACCACACATAATACAAAACAAATAATTTGTAAAAAAAATCAACAGCAATATTAATATATATATATATGTAAGTATGTATATAGTGTGTATATTTTTTGTGCCTAATTTCAAAACGATTGCGATTTACGTTTCAAATGATAACTTAATTAATTTTCACGTCAACGGTCAACGTGAAAAACCTACACAAGTGCAAAAACAAAAATTCAGTGAATAAAAAAACAATAAAATATTTTTCTTCTATACAAACATACTCGAATACTCAGCTTAAACATAAACATACTTTAATATATACCTACATACACATACATAAATATGTATGTGTTTAATAGGGAGGTTTTAAAAATATTTAAATTGATAAATAGATAAAGTAGCGAGAAAGGAATCTCCTTCGCGCCTCCGTTGATGAAGGCAAGGCATCTACTAAATGAAATTTTTCATTAGAAATAATTACGCTAAACTAAGATTTTTATAAAAAATGGTTTGAGATATATTTAGAATACTTGCATGGAAATTCAAGAGTAGTGACCCTTATTAAAGATCTGTTGAAGAAAGTCTGAATATACCTTTATGGTTGAACAATAAAATGTTGCATTTACAATTCATTGCATAAATTTAAATAGTTTGTTTTATATGCGAAACTTTATTTCCGCACAGCTAACCTAATAGGTGACATCCATATACATATACATAAATACGTACATAAATAGTCTACACTATACAGACATTTTTGTAAATTGAAAATCTATTTAAGAGATTAGTTATTCTCTCGGCAAGAGAAATGGATTTTTTTTCACCTTCATGAACAGCAGGTTACTACTGATGAATCGTCATGAAACAAAATGAATTTTTTGGAGGAATACAATTTAATTAAGAATGCTGCAAAAAAATTAGGGAAAAAACAAAAACATAGAGAATGAAATGAAACATAAAAGAAAATTTCAGCATTATCCACGTTAATTTAAATGTGTGTTAGTACATTTATACACGTACACAAACAAACAGACAAAAATATATTAAAATTTTACTTAAAAGTTGAAAAATGGAACAGAAATGTTTTTATACAGATAAAAATATATTTCGCTTTTCTAGCAGTCTATTGTGATATTTTCGTTTATTTTTTTTCTTGGCAAAACTTCACATACCGGCCATTAACACCAACAGGACAGGACGATGACCATATTTAGTAAAGTGGTTAGTCTGACTGTCGTACGGTTAGTGGAATTTTTCCTGATGCCTCTACGCTATTATAGAAACTATAAAACAATAGAAATTCGACAGAAAAAAACATAAAGCCAAATGAGAGAAAATAACATAGGAACGAAAAAAGCATTAAAATAATATTTGAGATAGTGAACGTTTTTAGACTTTAAATATAAAAATTATCAAACACACATTTACATATACAAAAGACTCGTATGTATGAGCTGTAAAAGTATGACAAGCTTTGTTTTTCATTCGGTTTTTTTATTAACACAACAAAAGCAAACGTTATAATGAAAAGTAAACAGATCATGAACAGCTTTCTCAGGAGTTCCTCTTACTGCTGAATTAAAATAGAACAGAATAACGCTTTCGTTGTATTTTCTATCAGGCATTTGAAGCTGCAGCATAGCATCTCATGTAATGTACACAGTTTGTTGGCTAACAAATGGAACAAATTAAAAAATACAATTTTAACACCACCTTTCAACAACTGACATTATTTACTACAGCACGAAGAGCTGCTGGTAATGCTTGTGTTGAGACTCGATCTGTTACATACATATTATATACAACACCTCTCACAGTCTTTATATGATTAGAAAACTTTGATAGCAATGCAAAGTGCAAGACCTATTGTATATACATTAGACCGACTCACTCTGTATGGAAAGCAAAAACGTGTTTTTGTTACCCCTCCCAAAATTTAACTTTCTTTGTTTTATGATGATTCCCAAAATATTTTAAGTCTAGCGATGTACCGTCGTGAGCTGGACCAAATTGGACAATTGTCTGCTCATAATTATTATACTCCTAATAATTAAAATTGTTAAGTTTTTCACAAACAAAAATTAAATTTAGGCACAATTTTGCAAATACTATATATATATATTATATATATATATATATTATATATATATATATATAATATATATATATATATATATATATATATATATATATATATATTATATATATTTATATATATATATATAATTATATTTATATATATATATATATATATATATATATATAATATATATATTATATATATATATATATATATATATATATATTATATATATATATATTATATATATATATATATTTTTTTTTTTTTTGGAAAACTGTCCAGCTGACGAATGGAAAACACTTAACCGAAAATATTTTGGGTAACATCATATTACATAACAACGAAAATTTAAGGAGGGTAACTCAAGCACCATTTTTTTCTGAGTCGGTCTTATGTGCATACATTCTTATTAGGGAGAATTTTTATTCTTAATTATTAGACAGGATTAGACAGTGATCTGATTCACAATTCCGAAAATAAAATTGAATTATCAGAAATGTTCCACTTTGTTTAAAGATCTTCCAATGATTTAATCCAAATATGTTTATAATTTCTGGTACAACTTTCAGATTCGAAGAGGTAGAGGTAAGTAAATAGATATAAACTATATTCCTAGAATTATTTCTTGAACTGACGAAAAATACCCTAATTGCTGTATATGGAATGAGTTTTGTAAGTTTTATTTTCATGCATTTCATTTAATGGGGAATAGCAATCAGCAAATAGTAAAATTTATATAAATATTTGCAGTGAATTCTTTTCGATTATTTTCCTAAAGCACTTTTTTATAGTTTTACTGTTTTTTTTTCTTTACTTTTGATAAGCATCATATTTCAATGACTGTCTGTCGGAATTTTAGTCTAACTGTTGGTTTTGTCGTTGTAGTAGAAAATCACATTGTTCTAATTTGCACAAATACATAAACACTTGCAAACAAATATGTACATACATATATCTATATAATAGATATGTATGTCGAATATGAGACAGTACAGATTATTTACTTAAGGCTCACATTATAGCAAATATATTTTGTGAAAATTGTTCCTGACTTCTTAAACAGCTAAAAATTCCTTTAAATAATTTGCCATCACTATATGTAGTTTGCACACGATATTTAATTCAATCGTTGTGTACTTAGATAAATATGTATGAAAGTATGTATGTTTGTAGTTTTCTATATACATATATATGTATATTTAAATGTTTGCCATACAATAATGGACGTTAGTTTTAGCAACCCGCATTTCCTTCTCATTTCAGTTGATTATTATTTTGCTGTTGCTACTGCCACTGCTGCTACTGTTATTTGTTGTTCTTGCTGCTGAAATCTCAATTTTTTTCCTCTACTATACTTTTGCTCTTCTTTATTTTTTATCATTTAACAATTTCAATACACTCTGTAGAAACTTTAATTGTATTTGAAATTGTGAAAATCAGTGCAAAGCAATCAAGCAAAGAACTCTTCTCCATTCGAGTCCTTTTTTCCATTTGTTTTCGTTTTTCTCCCTCCTCACTTAATTTTTTTCGTTTTTTGTTTTTATAATCATGCTTAATTGCATTAGGGGTATTACATACATACGAAAGGAGAACATTTATACACTCACATGCATACATCGTACTTATACATTTTTATGGCACATATTGTGGGAGTAGAACTGTTTATGATTGTGAGCTTCTGTATGGTCTGTACTATATATTAGAAGTTTTAACCATTAGGGTTTGCCAATAATGAAAACGACTCTTTGAGAATAATTATATATTACTCTGATTTCATCATTCTTTTCATCAAATGTTTATGGAAATAAATTTAAAAACCATTAAGAATGTATACTACAATTATGTACATATTTAGTTATTTTCTTTAATTCTCAATTATTTTGAAATTAAAATTATTAAAACATTAATTTAAATTTAAAGTGTCCATATGATTCATATGGTATCTATATAAAAAGTTTTAGAACTTGAGCAGATCGCATGTCACAAACTATGTGTTAATACATAGTTTGTGTCAATAGAATTTTATTCAAACATATCTGCAAAAATGTTTCCTTTAAATTGATCTTAAAAATGTATTGATATCAGAAGGGAGTATCTATTTTTTCAGCTCATGAAATCGATGCAGACTATCACCATTTTCTATTCCAGACTTTTCATTGTCGGACTATTTGTTTCGATATATTCAGAACTCTCTCGCTTCGGCACAGGATATCCGATTAGTTTCACTGGTTTTTGGCTTTAATGCTATAACTTTCATGATCAAAATTTATATATCGGAACATATCAAAAAACATCTTAGCTGATTTCGTTGAATTTAATAGAAACAGACAAACAAATTTGGGTTCATAAGTTCACAGGATTTTTAAATTCTAACCTTTATCCTTATCTTTAAACCGCTATGATTAAGAATACAAATAAGTGATCTCAATCGGAACCCCTAACGTACAAATACACAAACATTTAGGTATTGTACTCCTACTTCTACATCTATCGAAATGAAGTGTGTATTGAAAGTGGTATTTTAGAACATATGTTCTATATTTGTACACATACACAGACTAACAGACAGACAGACATACACGACTATTTACCATGTACCCGTAAGTCCGAACGGAGGAAAATACTCCAACAATAATTTATTATGGATGGTTGGAGCATTTATCAGTATGTCTGCATACAAATGGCCCGATTTTGACATGAGTTACGTAATGAATTAAATTAGATTAAACTAAATTAAAGCAAAACAATGTTAAATAATCGATATAAATACTATAAGCACAAATGTAGTTTAAGTTGTTTAAAAAGAAAAAATCATTATTTTCTATTCTTATTTTAATTAAATTTCATATTTTTTAGATTTCATTTTATTCAATTATATGCTGACAACAATAAAAAAATAACAAAAAAAAACATTATGGAAATTTATTCTTTTATAATTATTTTAATACGTTTTTTCGTTTTAACTCCTCAATTCTAGTAATGAGTTAAGTGGTATAGACAGACACAACAAGCAGACATACAGACAGACAGATGTTTGGACGAATGAATAAAGAAAGAGTATGATTCACAAATGGACCGAGAAGCTACACAAGTAAGAAATAGATTTTCTCTGTATTTGCTGGATTTCAACAGATTTTTAATAATGCTACCAAGAAAATTATATGCATAAAATAACTGTTGTTGCAGCTTGTGTTGCAAATTGTTTGCTGCTGCGGTATAGGGGCAAGGAGTGTGTTTGACAGACACTGTATTTGTAATGTGTCTGCACACACTATTTTCCAAAGGCTTGTTTCAGCAGCTGACGAATAATTGATATTTAAAATAATACAGAAATTTATACACACGAACACTTTTATAAACACTGTTATAGAATAATAATAAATAAACTATGTAAATTAAATAAAATTTAATTATTTATATGGAAAATATTTGCAACACTAAGAAAAATAAAATCAAAATTGATTAAATATATTTAATGGTTTAAATAAAGAAATGTTGAATATTTAGTCTGCATCAAAATTAATTAACTGCTGCTGTTGCTTTATTTACATTATATTAAATGTTTGAAAAAGTTATTCATTATTATTAATGAATTTATTTATTTTAGCAGGCACACACACATACACATACGCAAATACACATATTTATATATATATATAGTATATATGGATTTTCTGATACTCTTTATTTGGATTCCATCGTGATTTTAAAAATATGTAATACTCCGAAGTGTTGGTCGTAAAACCCACAAAAGTCTATATATTCAGATTCCTTATAAAATTCTTCGACGACTGTTCATGAGTTTGTAGATACGATAGAGCCTAAATGAAAGAGTGCTTTTGAAAAGAACAATTTGGTGTTGAAAATGGGCTATTCTTTTAAGGAGCAGTTTAAAATTTACACTACTTCCCAGGGGCATGTTACTTTTATGAAAGACTCTCTTCTTGTTGTTGTTGCAATTCGGAGTAAAATTTCAAATGTATACTCGGCTTTTCCTGATGATTTGACCTAGATCCGAACCAGGAAGCCATATTACCTGGTACAACGGAAGCCGGTAGTTTTGGATTTGTCTTGTCATTGTTATTGAAAAAGTCAATTTGTATGCTGTTGCCGATACAACAGATACGCCACAGAGGAATGTGTATGGGACTAATAGTTACAAATAAGTTTGTTCCAAGTGTATATTATATAGGATGGTTGTAGGAGAAAGCGAGCCTCATCCATATAGATGAAAGCGTTCAATCCAGACATGATAAGGGATTGAATGGTGATGAATGCAAAGTATGTATCTTATACAAGTGACACCATTGAATTTTTCTTCATTGTAAGAAGCACAATAATAGCTGCGGTGAGCACTACTCTGAAGTTGTAAATTTGTCAACGTGAAATAAGACCAACACGACTGTTATTATTGCAATTATATTTAGCTAAAGTACATTGAATGGTTGCAAAAACTACAACACAACATATACTCTGAATTTCGAATTTGTACAAATACTTAAGTATTATAGTATTCAGCTTATTTCCTGTATATTCAGCTTTTTATGAGGTCCTAAGTCCAAAGTGCCCTCCGGTAGGTTAGTGGTTAGTGTTCTAGTCTGGTAGACCGGAGGTGGTGGGTTCGATTACCACTTTTGGCACTGGTTATGGAATTAGGTCCAAAACTTAGTTTTTGCTAGACAATATTTAAATAATTATAATATTGCATGTCAGCATTAATAATATAAAAATAAATCTTTAAAATATGATTTCATAAAATCCATTATGTCACAAACATGTATTTTATGTCTACCTCAAATTATTAATGGCAATAATGTGCTAAAGCGTTTAAATGATTACCTGCAAACCAGACAAAAAAAGAAAACAACTTAACGAAAACAAAATCACAACAACATTTTTATTATAATTTTTGTGCTCTTTTATTTAAGCAGATTCCTACATGCCACGTAATAATTTGGGTGTGTGCATATACAATAAGTAAGTTTTAAAATAAAACAGCAACAAAATTCATGGCATGAGATGCATTTTTACTTAGAGTTGGTCCACAATAAATAAACGACTTTAATAAAATAACAAAAACAACAGCTAAACTAAGAGCAAAAACAAAAAAAAAAATAATAAAATTATACAAGCTGAGTATTTATGTACGTAAATGCTGCCAGAGATGAATATTTTTAGAAGCAAAACAATTTGAATGAAAATAGAGAGAAAAAAAAACGCAGCATAATGCCTATGAGATAGATTACATAAAACATACAACATGCCACACAGTATTAACATACTCCAGCAAGTGCACACACTCAAACTTATCCATATATATCCTTACAAAGATAGGAGAACATGCAACACACATACAAACACTTTTGTAGCATCAAAAGTTTTTACTAACAAGTAAAACGTGTGTTTTTTTTTGTTCTTGTTATTTTATTTGTGCATGTGGCAAGTACAATACAATACAATTTATTTTTATATTTATGTATGTGAATAGAAATATGTATGTATGTATGTATGTATGTATGTATGTATGTATGTATGTATGTACAACAAAAACACTAACTAAAAATACATATTGTTTTTGCTGTTCTTGTTGTTGTGGTAGGCAAAACAACATCAAAAAATAATAGCAGAAAAAAACAGAAAACTCCCGCATTGATAGAAGCTAGAAGGCGCAGAATGAAAAAGTTTAAGTCAGACTCTATAGACTATTTAACACAGCGCATTGTAAAACTTACTGGCAGCAAAGTTTAATGCCATAAATTAAGTGAGTTTTTTTTTGCGTTAAAAACACACACACACATACTCTGTACTACTTAATGTTTTTTGATGTTGGTTTCCTTTTTTTTGGAAGTTGCCACCAACCAAATAACGACAACAGCAGCAGCAAAAACAGTTTAGAATTTCCTCCTATTTTTATTTTTTGGGAACATTAATGCTTGTTGTTTGTTTTCTATTGTCTCTGTTATTTTTTACCTAAATTTTAACACCCCTACTTCTCCCACACCTCTTGATACACCAACAAATTGCTTCTATTTTGGCCGTTTTTTTTGTTTTGTTTTGCCTATAACTTTTGTTAATTTTTTTAGCTTTAAGTATGTACAAATGAATGTGTGAGTATAAAATTGTTTTCAGTTTGAAAAATATTTGCCTAAATGATAATAAATTTTGTGTTTGTTGTTATTGTCGATGCTCCAAAGTTATGAGTATGAGATAAAATTGTACTTGAACAGCCAGGCTAAACAATGTGTGTTTTTTTTTTTGGAGAACCCAAATATTTACCCATATTAAATAACTTTTGAAAAGTATTTTAAAAGTATTTAGTTTTTGGAATTTTATTAAAATTATTAAGTATTTATCTAACCCCACCAAAAAGTATGTTAAAATGCCTCAATTCTTTTACTTCTTTATAATCATCTTGGAAAATTTTAAAACGTCAACTTTTCAAATTTTGCCTTTGACGCAACAGTAGCAGTAGTCACAATAAGAATATTTAAAACAGTATAATCAGACCAACAAAAAATTTACAATTTCAATCACTACTACATATACATATACTAGCTTCATTTCTTTTCAATTACTTTAATAATGAATTACATATCATAATATATGTAAGTTTTTATTTTTATGAGCATTAATGGACCACCAAACACGATACCTAATTTCGAATTATGCGGAACACTTTTTGTGTGCATAAAAGAAAAATAACTTTTAAACTCCCTATTTGTAATGATTTGCTTACTTTTTTGTAAGCGAATGTGCTAAGTACTGGCAACCACAAAGATTTTATGGAGTGAACCTAACGTGAGTAGGACAAGAAGCCTCCTCATCAAGAGCAAATCAGGGTTTACAATGACGATAACTCATTATTAATTTATTAACTGAGTTATTAACTGAGTTAGAGTTTTTGAAAAAGGATTCTTATATTTTAGCATATGATTACTGGGCAATTATAAAACAGTTTTTTACAACTCCATATCTTACAAAACCAAAAATATCTTATTAAATCTAAAGAACTATAACTTATTTACAAAATTAAAAAAAAAAAACTAAAAAACTAAGTAAAAATTTTTTTTTGAAGCAACAGCAACGAAGAAAAGAAAGGGAACAAAACTAAATACATTTCATATTTAAAATAAAATAAATTTAATGGTAGTACTTATAAAAAAAAAATTAAGAAAGGAATCGAATTTTAGAGTCCTTGTCAAATGTTCTTCTTATCAAGCATTTACTTAAGTTTGATTTCTTTTTCATTCATTATTTCCATCTTACTCCTTCTTAAGTATTTACGTGCGTACGTGTGTAAGAAATTCGTGTATGTATTTACGTGTGTGTGTCGTTGCAATAAAAGTGTCAAAACTTAAAAAAACGGGTGTGTAAGTTCAAAATACTTACTTCTTACCATAAGAGTAGTATGGCAATGGAATGTATAAGTGCGTGTGCCTTTGTTTGCTCCGAAATGTGTATGTGTGCCAGATTGTGTATGATAACAAAAATGCCTTGGCAACTTAAAAAGGATGTGAATGCTGGTTTAGGGAATGCCATTGTATGTGTTTCGTTTCTAAACAAGTCAGACATAAAAATGCAATTGAAATTTCAAAGAAGTTTGTTTTTTTCGTGTTTATTTGTTTTCATTTCACTACCCCCTTCCCATTACACCCTCTTTTTGATAGCATTCTTTAGCTGTTAAGTAATCTTGAAAATTGGCATAAATTTTGTTGCTTTAAATCAAAATATAAAAGAAAAATATACAGTATAAAATGTAAAACTTACCTAGATACAAAATTATGCCTAGTTGGGTTTTTATATCTTTGTATGTAGGTATTTCGCTTGCAAAAACAGCAGGAAAAGAACTAAGAATCTTGTCGCTGTGATAAATTTAATTTAAGGGGAGGTGTTTTTTTACAAAAATTTTTGTAGTCTTTTGCGTATGTGTTTAAATCCAGCCATCTTTTATACAATTGTAGCTGTTTGTTACATATAAATTTTTTTGCTTTTCTTTTTTTCTTGCCCCCTTCTGTTTGGGTATGCTTGTTAAGCGTGAAATTTGTTCAAAAATTTGCCATATCAGCATCTTGAAAATTTTAGCTTTCTTTGCTATTTTTGATTGTTTTCAAAATATCAACCAGCTACTAATACAACATCGATATCTGTAGCTGCTACAGTAACAGCAACAACAAAAACCAAAAAAAAGATTGCCTCACTATTATCATTCCAATACAGTACCACTAAAGTCAAAATCTATTGAAAGGTTCATTGGTCTATATTTCTAGGCTTTTTATTATTTTACTTTTCTTTTTTTTTTGTTCCATACCTAATATGCGAGGGTTGTTTAGGCACTGACAATGTAATATATTTGATGAAAATCAGTTAGATAAATTCTCAGCAATAATTTTCATTACCCGCTAATGGATTAAAATCGTCGTAGTAGTAGTAGACGTGTACGAAAGACCTTCGGAAAAGTTATAATATTCCATTCGTGTTAATAAAGTCGACTTTTATTATTACTTCTGATATAATTATAGTTGGTGTTAATATAAAATATTGATTGATGACTGCCAAAATAAATACATTTTTAAAGAGTCTGAAGCAACCAAATGTATTTTTTAACGATGTATTAACCCTATCTGATCTCTTCGATATCTACAACTTGTATGTGATTTTAAGTTTATTTTGGAATAAATCAACTGAGTAATTATTTGTGACAGTAGGGTTTCCAATTGCTTTTCTATAACACCGCTGCAATGTGTGTTGTATTACAATGGAATAAAGTTTTACTAAAATAATGAAACTTATTGAACAGATGGAAGAGAATAAAATGATTTTCAAATCCAAGATCTTCCTATATAAAGAACAATCTTGTGACCTTTGGAACATTGGCGGAAATTTTCAGATGACCATCGTTCATATGTACATAGGTCTGAAAAAAGTATACGTGTAGTATGAGTCCATATGAGTAACAAACATAAGTAAACACTTGATGAGTGTTTCTTTACATTTTCATAGAAATACTCTTGGTTTGTATGTGAGTCTACGAGTACTATCGTTGTAAATTCTTGTGTTATAGTCCATATATGAACTTACATATACATAAACACTTTCTTTAGCACCTCCAGCTCCTCATTCATCACTAATAATTATATTAGGAAGGACCTGTTTAACAAAAACATTGTTGTGCTTATGGATTGATTGATTTTGAGTTTTTTTCATATTTTAGAAACCAGATTATATTTTGGCACCACATGTTAAAACATTACATTTCAAGACCTTTGTCTTTTTAATTTTTTTCTATACAAAGCGGAAATTACATGTACTTATATGTAAATCTAAAAATTTCAAATTACTTTTTATTCTTAACTTTTTGAAAAGTATAACTTGTTATGCGGATCGCCCTAATGCACATTACATGTGAAAGTTTGCAAAATTCTTACCCAAACATACACATATACATATATGTACATATCTTTATACTTTTATATGTATGAATGGAATTCTTAAGTAGTTTGTGGTCGCATTGACCTACATCTGTATCCAATATTTTAGGGGTGTCTTAATTCTACTAATTCATATATACATCCTTTTGAACAATTTTGTTTCTGTAGCCACAAACTTTCTTTCAGTTTATGTTTTCTATATCCCTGGTTCTTTTTTCATTTCCTCTAAAGTCATCTCTAAATATTTTATATGTTAGTACTTACATGTTTATGTATCAGTATATAGACTTACGCATACATATATGTTTGTTTATATATACATATATGTATATATTTAAACAAATATGTTTTATATAAAAATATACAATTTTTGCTTTTATTTTTTGGTATATGGCACACAAAAAAAGCAAAACAAAAATATAAAGAAATATTTTAACAATCGCTTTTGATTTGCTTGCAAACTTGCAAAAAAGATTTTTCATTGTCGAAGCCACATATCAAATATTGGGGTATGATGGTATCCATGCAGGAGGCTGAGAGCGGAGGAAGAAGAAAAACTTGTTTTGTAAATCTGTTTTTTTCCAAAACAATATTTAACAAATTCCTTTAAAAAATATCATCAAACTACATGAGCGATGTATGTGTGCTTGCGTAAAAAAAGAAATGAATAAATAATATATTTTCATAGCCTGTGGCCTACAAAGTCATTGTAATCATATTATTATTAAGACTTTAATATTTTACATTATACGAATGAGATTACAATTTAAGTATTTCGTACATTGACCGCTCAGCATGATAAACAGAATTTTTATATTTTTCATAGATATGCTTTTATCGATCGAGCATGAATTTCAAATTTGTTTTTTATTTTGTTCTATTTTACAATTAAGTAATTGGGGTATTTTATTTATTTACTTCTTAAGAGAAAGGTGCAAAACTTTCTCTTAAGAAGTAAATAAATAAAAATATAAACTCGAAAATTAGTTTGTCATTGTGAGGGCAAAAATAGGAAGCACTTATATTATTGATACTTATGGGATAATCTGTAAATCTTGTGGTTTTTACAAATATTTAACTTTGATTAAGGTTTACTTAACTCAAACTAAAATTTCATCAATTACAGTTAATAAATTGGCTTTCTAATAGAATCTTCTTAGTTATACAAAGAATATTCTGTTCGAAAAACTTCAATCGGTTCAGAGATCATTTTTTAACGTTGGCGTTATATGTATATTCATCTAGCCTTAACAGCTTTTTAAAATATGGTCTTGGAACTTATATTTTCTAAAATATACTATTATTTAACTTAAAAAAGCGACTGAACTAAATTAAACCGGCTATTTTTTAATTTTTATGCCTGATTTCACCTTAGTCTCCTTAAGAATAGACTTGAACGTCCGTACCTAGTTTATGAGCACCCCTTACCTACTTATAAAAGTAGATCAGAATCAATATTAATATGAATGATAAAAAAGGCGGAATAACAATTGTGGACTATGCGAACCAATAATAACTATAATCTTCAAATTTCGTTTCATTTGGGAAACTTGGAAACGGTCATATGAATTACATACAAAAATGCATATATCTGAAAAATTATTGGAGCTAAAATCCTAAAATTTTGCACGAACAACATTAACATCCATGATAACTTTCATTATAGATTGAAAAACTTTAATATAAATTAAATACAAAAATGTATATCACAATACAGAAAATCTTATATGTATCTGGGAAACTGTTAAAACTAGAATTGTAAAATTGGTTTTTATTTATATTATTTTCTGGGTAGCATAACACACTTATTATAGTTATAAAAGCAAATGTTTCTAATTTATTAGGAAGAAATAAAAAACAATGTATTTTTTCACACGTGTGACGTTTTAAAGGAATTTCAAAATACACCCACCCACACACATGTTACCTTTGCAAAAAAAAAAAAAGGATATTTTTGCCCATATCAAATACAAATGTTGCAGAAATTTATGTCTATTTTTGACAGTCATAAATATAAGAGGCTTAAATATAGACAAAATTGATAAACGATGGCAATAGTAATAACAAAATTATTAAATTATACTGCTAGTTATTGCAAAAATTCAATATTTTGATTTTATATTCATTCATTCTTATTTATAAGCTTCGTTGTCAAAATTATATACTTTAGAATAATTTTGTTCATAATTTTTTCCATACTTTAAGCCTTTTGTCAATATTTAAATTTCTTCTACTGGAGCATACATACATATTTACATACATATATATTTACACGGATTCCTATTAATTTTGTTAATAGCGGTCCCTTTTTTGAACACTTATCATATTCATATTATTTGAAATATTTATATATTTTCATATTATTTGCGATTTTTCCTTTGGTTTTTTATATTTTTATTTTTGCCATCATTGGTATTCATAGAAGAATAAAGCCTAAAATAACGTGTTTTTTATGTCATTTTCAAATATTTTATTAGCATATGACAACTTGTAAAATACAGAGACTTTTTCATATTTTTCAAGGATTTCAACGTACAATTTGCTTCATAAATGTGTGAGTGTCTGTATGTGAGAGTATGAAAAGGGTCACGTGACAACATTTGTTTGAATGAATGTACAACTTCAACAATTCATTTATTTATCCTTTCGTTATTTTTTTTATATTTTCCTTTTTGTTCTTCGGCATACAATTTTAAATTCATACAAAAATTCGTTTTGTTTTATCGGCGGAAATATTTTTGTTTGTTGTTTGTTTTTTTTTCTTCAGCAAAAGTATTTGGCAAAAAATACGTATAAAAAGCAAAACAAACGTATCGTAGGATTTAAATTCAAATACACATTATTATTGTATATTTGTTTTGTAAGTAGTGAAAATTTACATAGATTTCATGGTACATTATTACTACAAACGGGTTGCTACTAGAGATGATGCTGCTGCTGTCTGACTCCAATAATAATCATGACAATGATGGGAGACAAAAGTTTTGTTGTCAACTTAATCTAGGGATTTTACTTAGGGGTTTTTTGTAGTTTGTCTTTGGGCACAGGTTGCTGTCTGTATCAGTGTAGAAATTTAAAATATAGTATTTTCGTTATGACAAGGTATTAGAGAAGTTTAAGTATTGTATTTTATAAACCATTGGTATAATGACCAAAAACCTTAAGAACCAATTTTGTCAAAGGGATTTAAGTTTGTTAAATGTAGACTTTAGCAGGAGTATTAAATATTTAAATATGCGTCATCACATCCTTTTGTAAACTTTTAAAATATCTCATTAAACGGTGTTCAAACAAATAAACAAAGTTAGTCAATAGTTTATTCCAAACAGAGGAAATTATTTGCATAAAAAATATCAATTTATATCTTTTATCTATCTATCTATCTATCTATCTATCTATCTATCTATAT
>NC_060954.1:20425782-20427679 GCF_022045245.1 Lucilia cuprina
TAATTAAAATATATTAACGAATAAATAACATTTTTACTTTATATCCATAGAAATAAATTACAAATTTCAAATGCACAGATAATCGTTGAAACATTAATACTTTTTTATTCTTAAACAGCGCATAATCATCACTTAACCCAATTTATTCAACTCAATGTTTACTTTATCTTTTAGAATTAAATCTAACTTTCTACTAAAATTTAATTGTTAAAATGGAAAAATTCTACTGAAAGTATTAACGGTGATTTTTATCGGAGGCGACAGTTGTAACAAATTAAAAAGCTACACATAACTAAATAAAATAAGTAAAATAATATAGGCGGTCGTAGACGACTGCGAATAGTATGTTTCTGCTTTGAGTGATTTTCAAATGTAGACTAATCAGTACTGAGAACTATTTTAGGATACTGAGATTTACATTTTTATCTTTTCGCGATTTTAATTTTATTATATTTTATATGAAATTTACACCATTTATTAAAATAAAAATTTTTAATTTAAGTCATGTTTGCTCAGATGATATCCTTAATTACACTCGAGTCACATGGTGGGTGTTGGTCCAATATGTCTATATGTTGCAAAAATCAAGATAACCACCTGTGCAGTATTGTAGGGTATAATTAAATCTGGTAATCATTCCGTGTCATATTGAAGCAAATCACCGTAATCAAAATCGCTCCAAACGGAAATCAGTGCAAATTATACACAACAACATCAAGTAGTAGTCATAGATTAATATCCCAACGACCGACATTAACACACATTAAATCAGACACTCTCATACATACACATTAATTCTGATTTTTTTTTTTTTTTAATAAAAAATCTAAAACATACACACATTTTTATAAATACTATATGATATAAAGTTGATTTAATGATTTGTAATGGATTATTGGAAACAAGAAACTTAGAAAAATGAATGGAAGAAAAAAAAAACAAAACGTTGACTCCCCACTGCAATCCCTAACGCGTTAGAAAGATATTTCAGCCGTGAGTCTCTAATATGTTGGCAAGATAAAGGAAAGAAATTGAATAAATATTCGAAACACGTATAAATTGAATGGATGAATGCCATGATTGGGGTACGAGTATTATTATTATTATTGATCAAATGCAATGTGACGCCAAAAGATGTTAATGTTTCTCTGGTATGGCGCTGGAGATAGTAGAAATAAAACAACAACAACTGGATAATAGAAATAACAATAAAAATAATAAGAGTGCAAAAAAAACGGAAATGTGGCACTATTGCTAATAGGCCGATTAACCTCATGGATGTGCTTATTTTTTCACGTTTAGTAGGAGGTGTGTATAAAATATATAAAAAGGGAAGGAATAATCAAACAATGTCTTTAGGTCTGAATGTGTACGTATCAAAATTTGGATATATTTTCTTACCTTAGCTAAAGCCAATAAAATACTTCAAATTGAATTATTCCGCACATTTTTGCAAAATTTTTTTTTATCAAATTTACAGTTTGAGAGTTCGCAAAACAATTAAAAATTTAATGATTTACATATATAACGAAAAACGTCAATACAAAAAATTTAAGATCTTAAATAATATTTTTTTTTTATATGAATCTTGTCTGTAATGCTGAAGGACTTTTTGTTATGAAATTTGAAGTAGGCGGAAGATAGTACGTCCATACAATGTAATATTAAAATAATAGAAATTTAAACAAAATCAAGTAAGAAATTATAGTCGGCCCTGGCCGACCATATAACACCGTACACCTTTCACAAAAATATAATGTGATTTAGGTTTTAAAATAAAGAATTTAAGTTGAATTCACAGAAAAAATTATCGGTAGTTTATTTTCAATTAACATGTTTTAATTTTCTTTATTTTTTATTTAAACAAATTTTTATTTGTCTTAATTATCTCGTTTTT
>NC_060954.1:20427779-20458585 GCF_022045245.1 Lucilia cuprina
ACTTTTTTACAAATTTGGTAATTGATATCATCATTTTGGTTATAGGTGCAAAACTTACTTGATACAATTATTTTGATAATTAAAACTCATTTTCAGTTTTTTCTGTGTTGTACATTGCCTCATATATACTTAAGCCATTTTTTGTTAAAAAAAAAATTGTGGTAATTTGGGTCAAAATTTGCGGCTTTTTATAGGGACTAGAGTCTAATGAGGTCCTATAATTATAAAGTTCAATAGGGTTTTTAAGGCTAGTATATAACTTGGTTTTGCAGCTTTTTGTCGAGATACGAAAATATTAAACATAGTTATGAACTTAAAAGCCCTATTCGGGTTCAGTTGTATGTGGACTAGGTGAAATAATGGAACCATCTTAACCATTTTCAATAGGCAATAGAAGATCCTCTACCAAGTTTCATTAAACTATCTTTAAAATTGCGACCTGTAGTTTGATTAAAAGGTTTACATGGAAGGACGGACATAGCTAAATCGACTCAGAAAATGATTCTGAGCCGATTGGTACACTTTAAAGTGGATTTAGGACCAATATTATTGTGCGTTACAAACATCAGAATAAACCCAATATACCCTCCCCAATAAAGTGATGTAAGGTATAACTACTACATATTAGAGAAGTACATTAAACAGCCAATTTAGAACAAAATATATCTTGAAATGAATAGCATTACTATCAGTTAAATCGTTAAGAACCAAAATAGGCAGATTGACAGTAGTAGGTGTGGCCTCCCTTAACACTAATATAAAGGAAATTATATCGGAAAATATTGTATATTAAAGAAGAATATTGAACGTATCTAGTTTAACATAAAATATATGTATTGAATTTTCAGCAAATATGCCATGCCCATTCTACATCTTCTGCCCATTTTATTTATGACCGTTTTAATTGATGTATTTTATAAACATGCAGAGTTGTATTTCGATGCAGATATGTAAAAGCTAGATTTATCATTTGGACCAGTAAGGTAATAGTCTGTGTTCAACACAGATTTTGGACAAAAACTAATCCGGTTATTGCGCATTTAACGGAAATTGAATTATATCGAAAGCCTTCATGACCTGAAATGGATATATGATCGACAGTGTATTAATAGTCGACGACTGAAGATCAAAGAGTTGAACAACATATTACAAATATTTTATTTGAAAATATCCTGCAATTTCGCTTTAAGCACCTTACATACATAAATATTATAAAAAAAAATTAAAAATATATTTCTTTAACATTTAAAATAGGAAGAAAAGCGTTGTCTGTTCACGTATGTTCAATTAAAATGTGACAGATGCTATTACCGATAATGGCCTGTCTGTGAATGGTTAAATTGCACAAATGAAAATTAACAATAAAATATGCAACAGCATCATGTTCGATGTTGAAATGATACACAATAGAGCAACGTCTGAAGGATTTGTATGTCATGTATCAAAAGATCCGTTCACGGCCATTGGTGGTTTTAGGTGAAGCTTCTTTATTTTTTTTGTTAACAAATGAGGCATTGAATGTGAATGTTAACATTATTATTATTAAATACGGATGGAACGTGGTAACACCACGAACAGCAGCAGCTGTCTGTATATGAAAAGTACAACATGGCATTTATTAATTTATTTGGTATCCTTTGAGCGGTTGGCTCAGAATCCTTTTTGATATTCTGCTATACCTTAGACAATGAGCACTTTGTAGTTTGTGACTAAACTTTAATTGATTGTTTGTTGCACAACAATACTAATTCCTTACAGAAGAAAGAAATAGTGCAGAAAGGGGAAAGTAAGTTACTTGTGGTAATGTCAGATCCAGATCCAGTTTAGTTTGTTTCTTCTTACTTGTTTGCACCTGCTTATTTGTGGTACATGCCACTATCCCATATTTAAGACAAAACTGCCACAAATTAAATGAAAAACAACAACTAAGTTAAAGGTAAACGTTACTAACAACTGCCATGGTCTGGTCGGGTTTGTCTTGGTTTAGTTAAGTTTTGCTAAGGTTTCGTTTCGTTTATAACTATGGTTATTTTCGCACATAGAATGTTCAACCAGCCACAGGATAATTGCTTTTATGATTATTAATTTTTCCGTTGCTAACATCGTCGCTGCAACGCACACAAAATCCAAGAAAACTAAAAACTACCATGACCACTGAAGGAGTGTTTATGTGAGAGTAAGTGTAAAATTTTGCCATACGGTGGACTGACTGCTCATTATGAAAACAAAAACTTATGTTGTTTGGCCCCATTTAAATTAAAAAAATCCAAAACATTAATATTCCAATATTAGGAGTGTGAATGTGTATAGCGAATAATGACTGTAATGACCTCCTCCAGACTGACCTGACTCACTGCAAAACAAAAAAAAAACAATATAAACGACAATAATCAAACATTCACATGCTCGTAGCAACAACAACAGTAGCAACCACTATCATCAACAGTTGAAATTCATACAAGAAGTCAAATAGCACCGCACCCATGGATTCAATAAAAATGTCGTTTGCTTTCTTGGTTCGTAATGCAGCGTGTGAAATCTTTGTAGTTTGGACAAACGCGCAGCACGCTTCAGTAATTTCACTTAAAAGAAATTCACAGGCTGCCACAATAAACATAAAGAAAACTACGTAAAATAATAAGAACGAAGACGATGAAGATCCCTCTCTTATGAGTGCAGTGTATAATGAAGTGTATGTATGAATGTGTGTATCTCGCCTTATTTGGTTTGTTGAGTGTTTTATAATCGTCAAATCCAGTTTACTTATTTTTGCTTTTATTTTTTGTTACCTGTAGACCAACATACCCGGTTAATGCTTGGTTGGCTTTGTATTCTTTAGCTTGGTCAGTTGTTTTATTTTTTAAAACACTTTTACACTGACATTGAAAATATTTTTAAATGATTTTTATTTATCTTGATGTCATTTAAAAAATTAATAAATTATGTTGAACTCGTAGGAGTTGTTGGGGTCAAACATCTTAAACAGTTTATGTTAATTAAATTATAAAAAATCAAAAGAATCATGGTTATGTCAAGAGCTAATCAAGCACCCATCTCGGTCTCGCTCAGAAGCAATTTGTCGTTAGCCAACCAAATCATTTGGCTCTTCGAACTGTATTCCCTGGAGTACATGATCCATTCAGTTGCATCCTTATCATATTAGAAGAGGGGTCGATTTGGGATTACACGACAGTAAATTTTGTGTTTACTCAGATGTAATTCATAGAACACAATGTTAAGAGGAGTATGTTTTTTCATATATTTGCATCAGTTTTAGACCAGTTATCCGCGGAGTAGCCTCATGTTTTACAGGATAGATAGACATTTGAAAAAGTAAACATAACAATAAAGAGAAAGATCTGATCTCCGGCGCATCTTTCTCAGTGATCCTATAGGCATTCTAACTAGTCACTGTATGCTTGAATGTATGCCTAAATTTGTTTATAAGACTAAAAGTTACTAAACTTTTTATGTGACTTCCAAACTAAGATGTCTTGTAAATGGTTTTGTCATAATCAGTATCAAGATTGAGCGGTACTTTAGTAAGAATAACAATACCATTCCAATAAAGGATGAAAAATTTTAAAGGTGTCACAATGGAGCAAATGGACTCCGCTGCAAGATATATGTATGTATAACATAACTTAAATTTTTTGCAACTAGTGTAAACGCATGAGAATATAATAAGTTAATTTTTTATACCTTTTGTTTCTTTTAAGTTTAAAATCTATAAAATGAATTTAAATTTCATTGTGTATTTTCTCAGCTTCTTCCTCTTTAGTGCTTCCGATTTTGATGAATTATAATAAGTTTTTAATTGTTTTTGATTCTTGAGAAAGTTTAAAAATAACGCATAAGTAAAATAATCAACTTTATGTCTTGTTATTATTCCTGTTTTCTAAAACAACTATATTTTTTTCTGAGTAAATCTTCTCTTTTTATAAAGGGGAACTGTGCCTTACGCATAATTGTGAAAAATATGCTCATACCCAAAACATACATATTTCATGGGAACTTAATTTTTAATAAACCTTTCAATGTATGTTTTAGTGATTTTTTTTTTTTTTGCAAAAACAATGTATATGAAAGTGTTTGATTCTGATTAAAAAAAGTGAAAAATCGTACATATATGTCTGATAATATAATACTCTACACTAGGTGTTTCTGAAAAGCTGTTTCTGAAAAGAATTTTCATATATTCCATGTATATATTTTGGTCTGGTAAAGACTCCTGGAACTTAAAGAATTCCTTCAAGTGGATCTCATATGCAAAATTATGTAGAAAATATAGATGTAGATTTATGAATATCTGCTTCTGGATGGTATTTTAAGGGGTCTTGAACCATGTATTTATAAGTATTCGAAAAAAATGAACAAATATAAAATAATGCCATTAGAAATAAAACTCGGATTTTTACTTCTACATAATGTATAATTAACGTTCTGTTGCATGCAATCAAATTGTTGGTAAGTTGTGTGGCAAATTGGTTGGTTGTTAAGTTGTTTGCGTGTTTTTAGAACATGTGTTTAGTTTTAGATACAACATCAACTTAAATAAAAAGTTCATAAATTATATGTTGTTCACTTGAGATAGTTAGACGCATCGTATTGTTTTAGTTAAAAATACATAGAAAAGGAAGAAAATATGCGTAAAAATGCCATGAACAAAATTGTGACCAAAATAATGTGTGTGGTCAGAGGTCATTACAGTAAAACTATCATTATCTTGAATACAAAGTTTGCACGAAAATAAGAGGGTAGAAATACAACTACACACATTCAAGACTTAAGGGAATTCAAATTTAATTTAACTGTTTTGTTGTTTAGAAAGTTTTTTAAACTGTTAGGTTCTTCCTTTTTTTTGGTAATTTAAAAGGTTTCTTGGTTAATGAACCGGGTAATTGTTAAATGTTGTTTTTACTAAAAACTTTTATAAAAATAAAATAACGCTATTTGTTAGTGTCCTTATTTTTTTTTAAAGTATGTACATACAGTGAAAATCAATTCTATAGTAAGTACATACTTAATTTTTAAGCATAATTTCATATTAAATATAGAAATAATGTCTTTTAAAATGTTGTATACACAAAACACTTTCAAATTAAATGCTCTTTAAGGAATTATAAAGATAAATAATGCACAACTTTAATAAGATTTTACCAAGTCAATTTTATAGCTCTCAGAGGGCCAACGCACACTTTAAATATAAATATATTTATGTACGTTTATAAAGTGAAAATTCTACATTTACTAAGGTTAAAGTCACACGCAAAGAATCAAATGAACTGAACACTGTGTAGATGTCAAAATTATATTTTAAGTAAATCATTTCAAATGACAACAACATTTCTTTAAAAGTTTTGATAAAGGATAGGTAATATATTTAACGAAATATGTAGACATTCACTAGGAGATGATAACATCAACTTATGTAATATTTACATTGTATTAACAATCTCAGCATGTGCATTTGAAAAATTGTTGGATGATTAGTCAGTATATAGCAACATTTTTACTTAAAACTGGTTCAAAAATGAGTCGGAATTGATGAGATGACTCTTTTAGAAGAAGGTACTATTTTTTCTCGAATAAAGTATCTTTTATAATCTGAAAATAAGAGCAAAACTCATAAATAACTCCAATATGATAAACAAAATTGAATTTATAACTTCAATCAAATATAAGTGGTAATAATTCAATTACAAAATCCACTAAATGTATCTGTATGGGAGATCTACTAATCTACATTCCAGTAAAATATTAGGAGCGGCTATAGGAGTAGTTATATTTAGATCTCATCAAACGAGATGAATATAGATTAAGGGGTACGTACCTTAATGCAGCCATCACTTCCCTAATATATTTTTTTATTTTCATTACCAACCTTCTATAATTAACTTCTTTTACCGATGACAGCCAAATCTGTCATTCTTATTCATTCAACTTAAATCCAATTTGTAAATAGGGTCGTGTTAATAGAGCTGATTTTAAAGTCCACGAGACTTAATATTGAACTGCCAATAATAACACTTTCGATTTATTTCTAGCTATATCTGAGACCGGACTATACGAGTTCTTATAGATGGATCAAACGAGATCTAAATTAATTAATTTTAAACGATCATAATTTACTCCATCTGATCTCAATAATATTTTTAAGAGGTTTTAAGACTTGTTTGTTACTACTTGATAACGTACAGGAGAGGACGACGGCTCATATCGGCAACTCACTGAAATACCAGATACATAACGAATGTAATATTGAATTAAAAAACTTGTTCTGATAGCTATGTATTTGCAAGCAATAAACTTACTACATCCAAAATTCAACATGGCCAGTGGATCGCACAACACGAAAACTACTATCGTCCCTTCCACAACTTATTTTCATAATTCCAACACCAGCTGATTTTACTATCAAAATAAACAAATATTTTTGTGTCGTAAATTAAAACAAATAAATACCAAATTAACAAAGAAATTAATAAATATATTATTTAAACAATATTTGAACTGTCTGACCCTACCTCAAAAGTTGGTAATATATAACGTTTCTTCTGATTTATGTATAAATTTTGAAACAAAGAGAACTTCTTGTTTCTTTGCAGTCGTAGGAAAAAATTAGATAAAATATTAAGACTTAATGAAATAACTTTTATATAAATAATCACAAAGCCAGGGGGTTTTTTCTACCTCCCCACTTGTTAATTCATTCGTAAGAATATGAAATAGAAAAAAAGGAAGACCATAATCCTGGCTATAACAAAGTTGTTTTTTTTAACATATTTAAGTCCGTGTGTGCATGTGTTTTTTTTAGGTTTATATCTAAATTCATAAAATATCAACTTTTGTAACATAAAACTGGCAGTTTTATTATTGTGTAATTTGCTCTTGCGTTTTTATTTTTATATAGACTTACATTTTTCTTTTGTTTTTGTTAATCTTTTTGTTGTTGTTGTTGTCGTTTCACAAATAAAAACATAAAGATTATAATACGACTATATAAGTACAACAAAAAGATACTAAATGTTCATATGTAGACATCTACCATAAATGAAAATAAAAACAATAACAAAAGAAAACAAGAGGAAAAAAAATCAAGTAAGACAGTTTAGTCGGACATGTCTGACCATATTGATGCCTTACTCCATTTATGATTGTATTTGTTTAGAAACAGCTTGATCCAAATAGGGAAAGAGTCTCCGAATACATATATATAGGACCCCGATAATGGATCTTTAAAATATTTTGATACCTTCAGATGTTATGTAGCACAGTTTATGCAAATACTATCAATAATGGTTCAAGGATATTTAATTTGGATAAGAATATAAGGATCAGACATGGAAAATTTAAATTTTAAAATAGTACTAATTTAAACAAAAAACTATAGTTTATTCCATAGTCTAGTATGGACTAGACAATATATAAGACTAGAGGCTAGAATAAATACTATACTTCAGACTAGACTATATGACTATGTTGATACTTAAAGTATTAACATTTTGAAATTTGGTTTTTAAAATAATTAAGTATATTTTATTTTAAATTTTTATTTGTATTTTTAAATTTTTTGCAAAAGTTTGTATTTAATTAAATACAAACTTTTGCAATAAAAACAAAAACATTGGTTTCACCAATCAAGAGCAACATCCTAAACCATGTTAGACTATAGACTAGAATAAAGACTAGACTAAAGACTAAACTATATATAAAACGTAATATTAGACTATGGAAAATACTGTTCTATAGACTTACTAATTTTTGGACTACTTATCAAAAGTTTATAAGTTGGAAAAGTACCGAATAAGTCATAAATGATCGCGGTATTTTTCGATATCCTGCCTGATATGGATTATTTCTATAAAGTATCGAAAATGTTCGTCTGTCGATCCCTTTAGGTAACTGTAGAACAATAATTTTAGCATGTCACAAACATCAGCACAAATGCATAATATCTCTTTCACTATAGTGATGCGGGGTATAACATAAAAACAATAAGAATAAACTAAAGATAGTAAGTACAAGTGAGCGAGTGAATACACAGAATAAAAGTAGATGAAACCTTTAAATCTTTGTTTACATTACTCGTATTGGCATTGTTAACAACAACTACAGCAGCAACAATAATAATAACAACAACGCTGCATGTCATTGTCGTATTGTCAGTTTTTGGTGGAGAGTACAGCACAATGAATAAATGAATGAATGGCCAACGTCAAGGGTGACTTGTGTTACTTCAACTTAATATTTATATTTTTTTTCATATATATGATGTTCATATGTGTGTATATGCTATATAAAGCTGCTGTTGCTTCTTCTTGTAAGAAGCCTTCCTTAATTCATTGTTTTTTCCCACACATGTATAGAACGAAAGTGTTGTATGGAAAAATACGTTGTACTTGCCACTACCAAACACTCTATACAATAACGATGACATGTGAATAAAATAGTATAAACAGCAACAAAAACCAAAATATATACAACAACATCATCTATACTATATGTATATGAATATGTTTTAGGTTGATTCAAGGAGTATCAGGTTGCATGTTACACATCCATATACAAAGGTACATGTAGATTTGTAGATACATATATACATGTTAATGTACAAATGTATGTACATACATATGTTTGTGTTAGATTCATTATGCTAACGATTTACTAACTTCATGCTAACAATAAACATAAACAACAACAACAACAGCAGTAGCTACAACAAACAATATAAGATGTATGTAAATATGTTTTGTAAAAGGACTCTGTATATACTGCATGTCGCCAATTAAGGGATCAAGCCAAAGAGGACTACAAATATAAACACTTGCAACAACTACAACAATAACAAACCATTATATATAATTTTGGTTTTCTTTCTGTTTGCTAATGTTTTTATTGTTCATTGTTTTTTTAATATTTTTTTTTTCAGCTCATTTTTCAATTTTTCAACGACAACAATTGTTGATTGACACGCGTTTAGTAGACATTTTACATTGTAAATATTTGATGTAGTTGTTTTTGTTGTTGCTGTATTTCTTGTCAGTTGCCTACAATTCATAATAATTGAAATCAAATTTGTTGGATGTTGCATCCACTTTTTTATTTTTGTTTGTCTGTATGTGGTTCAATGGTGCAAAACAATTTTTTGTTGTAGTTTGTTTAGAAAATGCACATGTCATTGTGTGGTAACTCGTGTGAAACTTTAACAAATGTTTTGTTATATTTTATTTGGACCTTATATGTAATACACCCGCACTTGTTCTGTATCGAATACATATTTTAATTAAAAAAAAATAGTTTAAATCGAACAACGATTTAATACAGTCTTCATGAAATTTATGTATATGAAAATTACTTTGTATATCAGTCCACTATGACAGCATCGAATGTTTCACGACATTTTACTTTTTTAAATAAATTTTAATTAATTTAATTAATTAAATATTATATCGTATTGACTATATTAATATAAATAAAATATAAATACAAAAAACAGGGGAAAATCTGTTAAATGGGCGTGGCATATTTGTTGATATTATGTTATGCTAACTATATTTAAGGTGATTCGCTAATCTGTAGTAATTTCTGATATAATTTCAATTATTTTAATATTATGGGTGACCACGCCCTCTACGATTGGTTTGCCCATTTTGGAACTAAATAGTTTAATGTCAATACGTTCAAGATTATATTTACATTTATAAAATGGTCTTTTCGTTTTATAGTTACAGTTTTTCAAATGCACAAAATTTAGTATTCAATTAATATGGGAGGCCCACGCTCATTTTTTACGATTGAAATATTTTTTTCTTATAAAATTTGATACCTCTAATTGTTATAAAAAAGAAATTTTTTGATATTACATTGTATGTGATTGCCACCTTCCACCTAATTAAAATTTCAGAAACAGAAAGTAGGATTTAGCGTCTTCCAGATATACATAAGTATTCTTATGAAAATCTTAAAAACAAATGAATGGTGCGATTTTACCTATTGAAAGTATGTAAATAATCTGAAAACGCTAGTGAAGTTTCAGCCTAACATGGGAGTTAAGGGTAATCACACGTACCAGCACTTAAATTACAAATTTTATGTATAGTAAACTTAACCACAAATCTTTTATTTAATTGAAAAAGGGAAAATATGTTTGTACATATATCTGTCATACAATAAATATAACAAACATACATATTTATGTATGTTTGTATTTCAAAATGTATCTGAAAATAAAAATGTACTTGCAAAGCTTCTAAGGATTCGTGCACATACATAAATAATATGAAAATAATTAAAAATAATCCCTACAAAATTCACTTCAATCTAAAACACATTGATAATTTTGTCTACGCTAAGGGCCTATTACATGAAAAGCACACAATAATAATTTCGATTTGAAATTATCATCACGTTTTATACTCGTAACACAACAACATCTACCCGTGTATCTGACAAACAATTTTATGTGGGAGATATTTGATCAAATTTGAAAGCAATTAGCTTCAAGCTTAAAATAACTAAAAAAGACAAACAAACATAAATATTAGCCGCAAATCAAAATAAAATTATGAACAACATTCTTAGAACCAAAAAGTTAAAAATAAAAAATGAAAATATGTAAAAGTCAAATGTACAGCGAACATACATAAATAAATTTAAAATAAGTTGCTAGCACAACTAGTGCTACAACAAATTGTTGGAGGAGGTCATTTTAGTATGTAAACAAAACAACAACCAAAAACAATATGCACTTTGGAAATTTGTTGCACATAAAACATTTAATAATAGGAGTATAAACAAAATACAGATAAACGGCATATAATATATACACATAAATATTTTGTTGTTAACTCTTCTAAAATCCAGGGTCTCTGGGTATAGGAATATTTTTGGCACTACCAACGCTACTGCCGTTTATACTTCTTCATATTGATGAGAGTTACTGAATGAGAGAAATAGATTTTTTGTTTGAGTTTGTAGAATGTTTATTCATTTATGTATATTTAAGGTTAAATGCACTTTAATGTTAATGTTCACATATGTTGATGTTGTATTGCGAGTACAGACATACATAAAAACTATACTTGTATGTATGTACATATGTGTAATTTCCATAGAGTGTATAGTTTTCTACATTACTAAATATGATGTTTGGCTGTACTATGAACAACTTTACGTCCATCTATTTGTGGCAACTATATATATTCTATATATTTTAGTTCGTTCATTTTTTTCTCTCCTTCGCTTCCAAAACATGAAGTACACACATTTTGTACAAATGTAATACCAGGAGGAGGCAGTTGTAGTTATTTGTGTTTAAATATATTGTTAGGATCTCCTACTGTGATTTTTGGGCATATTTATAGGCACAAAGTATGTAGTAAATATGTTTTTTTTTTGTAATTTTCTGACTACATATGCCACATGCTACATACAATGATATGTATGTTAGAACACAACTAAGCATATTTAAAAATACATATGATTTTTGTTTTGTAAGCCTTAATGGAGATATAGTTTGTTTCTATATTTTTTTTTGCTTCAAATCCATTATGTATTTTTTTATAATTTTGCAGTTAAGGTCTAATTTTTTCCAACTAAAGCCACAAAAATTTATTGAATGTGTAAGGTTTTTTTAGGTTGTTTTAAATTTTCTATAAAAACAATGTTAATTTCAAACAATTTTTTTATGTAAATTTCATTTTGCCAAATTAAGATTTTATGTTTAAATATAATAAAACAATAGTTTGCATGTAATTAGTATAAAACAAGTAAGAAAGTATAGTCGGGCGTGACCGACCATATGATACGCTACACCAGTTATGAATATCTAATGTGATTTATTTTTCATAATAAAGCATTTATCTTTAATATTCCCTTGTTCCGATACATAAATTGGCTTTATATGGGGGCTAGGGGCAAATATGGACCAAGCCCGATAAAATTTTGTGAATATATTTATATTTACATAATATTTTATTGTGCTGAATTTCATCGCGATATTTGTGTTTATAAGTTAATTTGGGACATTCAAGTGATTTTCTGAAGGGGACTTTGTATGGGAGCAGGCAGGGTCATCAAGACTTTTATAAAACTTACTTGTGTATTTTATCGATATATCTGTATATTTAACATAATTATGAGCTCAGAAGCCCTTTTCGGGGGGTTCTATGGGGCCTAGGTGAAATAATGGATCGATTTTAACCAGTAACCAATTATCTTGAAAATTGCGACCTGTACATTGCACCCAATGCTTACATGGACAGCCAGACAGACGGACGGACATAGCTTAATCGACTCCGAAAACGATTCTAAGCCGATTGGGTCTAGGATGAATATTTTTGTATGTTACAAACATCAGTTCAAATAAATACGAGTAGTACTGTTATAAAGGGTTTTCCATTAAGAACAATTCATTTTATTATATAAACTGACAGGTTTCATTAAATCGAGAGTCTATGGAAACAAGCTTTTAATTCTAAAATCTTTCCAGGACAACATACATACATATTATTAGCTGAACTTAACATTAGCCATGACCACTACTGTTAGTCTACTCATTTTGCTCCTAAAAAGTTAACAGGATAGTAATGTTACTAATTTCGACAAATTATAATATTTTGATTTATAAAAAATTATTTTTAGAACGTGCTCTTTATGTGTTAAGTGCCACAGATAATATTTTCATTCTCCTATTTTTGTTTTAAATATTTGTATTGACAGTAAATTTAGTCGTTAAAATGTTTGGAATGAGAGGTCACACGTCCACTATTATTGGTGCACTTATTAAAAATTCGGAACACTAAATATTATAATTTCTCAAAAGTACTAATGTTTGTTTTAACACTGTATGGGCGTGCCACCTTCCGCCCACTTAAAATTTCATAATAGAAATGGTCTAAAGAAACGATTTTGGCATAAACAAGAGAGCATAAGGACTAAAATATCTGCGATTTATTAACATTAATCTTATTTACTCGACAAATCATTTAATGGGGGGTTAACATCAATTTAAGAGGAATTATAATGTAATTTTCTTAAAAATATAAATAAATCCATTTTCCCAAAAGTAACTACCTCTTATGCAATTAAACTCCTTTAATATAAAACCAATCTTAAACTACATGTAATTTAAAGAATATGTAAAACAAAATTAAGATTCTATTACCATGTTAAACAATTAAATTTTACGAGCAAAAATCAAGTAAATTTACTAAATGATTTTTATGTGATAAAAATTAATTTTAATTATTTCCTTTATTATTTTTAATTGTTAATTACAGTATCAACCAAATCATTTAATACCTATTGTGTATAGATAGATACATTTAAACATTTGTATCTATGATAATAATAAAGCCATAAACAATTTACTAGTGTTTGTATGTATATAAAGATGCATGTCTATAAGTTTATGTACATATATAATAGAAGTATTAAGAAATTGATTATTGCTCTCACATTTTTACTCAACACGTTCTTTGGACATTTGAACTTTTGCTTCCAATACAATTTGTAAATGTCTTAATTTTGTGGTTTATGTCACAAGGACTTTTCTAAATGACCATGTTCTAGCTGTTTTCTGTTCATTTGTCCGTCTTTACATTCGTCTATCTGTTTGTCTGTCTGTCTGTTTATTTGTCTGGTCATATTACATATATATTTATATATATATTGTCAGGAGATTTTAGTTGTAGTATGTTCATTTGTATGTGTATTTGCAACAATACATTTATATATGTATATGTATTTGTTTCTGTATATATGTATACATACTTTTTTCCTGTCACCTTAATTTGCATTAGAATTCAATTTATTTGTAATGCTCCACTGGCCATTGGCAATAAAATACAACGACAATGGTAATAAAATGTCAATTTTACTCTATATTTACAGAGGTGGCCAGATACACTAAAGGAAAATTTATTTTTCACATAAACTGTTAATACTTATTGTTTGTACAATATTTTATGTATAAACTGAGGTAATTAAAACTATTACATGGGACTAATCTTATGTATGTTTTAAAATTTTGAAAGGAGAATATATAGTTAATCCGGTTAATTTGATTTGACCATTGCAGTCACCTAGTAAATGGATTAAACAGACGTAGACATGTTTATTATATGGCAATCGTTATAACTCCAGTCACTTTCTCAAAATTATTTTTACCTTCAAGCAGTTAGGGATTTATACTACATTAAATCCGAAGAAATACACCTATGCTACAATCGGGTCTGTTGTGCGCACCCTTATATGAAATGTTTAAAAAAAGTTTCTCTATATAAATACAAATATAGTAAGTATATAGAGAAACTTATATTTAGTCTGAAAAACAAACATTATTATTTTTTTTTTTTTTTTTTGTATGAGTGTAGTAAGCTATGAGGTTGAATTAAATTTCCATATTTAGAGTGGCTGAAATGGATGACGACGATGATGGTAATGGTAATGATGATGATAATGTTGTTGACAATAATGATAACGACAATGACGTCTTAGTTGGCCAAGTTTAGTTTCGAATTGATGACACAAACCAATGATAATTGTTTGAATAAAGGCATGAATAAGTAAAAAGACCAAAAACGAAAAAAAAGACAAAATTTATTTGATTGATTTTCTTCTTATAGTTTGCAGTGAATTGTAAAATATTTAAGTAAGTGCCACAAGATGGTTGGGGTTGTACGTACGCTTGCTGTTGGTTTCCGTTTCCTTTCACAGCAACTTTAATTTTTTGTGTATTTGTTGTTGTTGCTGTATTTGTGGCTTTCTATCAATTGAAAATTTTCCTCTCTATAAAGATAGAATTATGCCAATAAATATATATGTATGTGAGTGTTTGTATTATATGCAGATAAACCTTCTCACTCCAGTTTCAGCAAAATTAAATTTAATTTTTTTGAAATTTTCGGTTTTTTTCACCACATCTACTTTTAGTTTCTCAATTTTTCCTGCTAAAGCACTACTTAACAACTTCATTTTCCAAATTTGCTTTTCTTTTCATTTCATCCATATATTCATTCAATCGTTCATTCATTTTCTTTTTTGTTTTCTTTCCAGGAATACTTGTATAAGTGTGTGTAGTGGATCTATGCAAGTAATTTGTTTGAATGTATATGTCGGGGTTTTTTTTTTAGTTTTTTTTAAGATTTTATAAAATTTGCCTAGAAAATAATGGCATCTTATAAACTCTTGATATATGAATGTATGTACGAGTGTTATACCTACTTTAAGGGGAGTTATTTGACAAGGGTGTTTGTCAGTTTATACATCCTAGCAGTTTAAAAAGTAGACAACGTATCTATTTCTGTAAGTGTTTTTTGATTACTTAAAAAATGTAGAGAATACAATTAATAATTAAAAATATAACCTTCTAAATCCATAACAGAGTTACTTGTGTTATATCAATCAAAGTTATTGATGAAATTGATAGCGTAACTTGCTACCGGGGTTTTCTTTTGAAAATCACTAACAACCATCATCAGTACAATCACCTCGAACTGCAGGGAATAGATGTGTATGTATTTTTATGTGAATATTTTTGGCCTAGTGCCTTAAATTTATGAATTTATAATGTATATATGTACATTTTACATATATGAATGTTAGTATGTATGCTAAAGAAGAGCAATTTTTTTAAGTAATGTAATCAATTGGAAGTTATTGCTTTTATGCCTTTTCTTTTAGTTTTTCATTTTTTTCTTCACATTATTCTTTAAAAATTATGTTTATGTTTAAAGAATGGATATACTTGTGTAGTACCTACAATATAAATAGAATTATTTCTTTAAGCATCCATATGTATGTATGTACGTACATACATATGTATGTATCATTTCTCATAAGTGTGTAAAAGCATTTTAGAGAAAACAAAATATAAAATTTTTTCCTTTTTATTTTTATACAACAAGATTTACTTAGAAAACTTTAACAAGTTTTCAAGTTATTTTAATAAAATATAAAATACACATGTAGGAACTGCTACTTTATGGAGTTAGCACTTGTCATAACTAAGGGCATTCACAAATTGTAGTTAAAATTTAATACATTCTATGTTTGAGAGATGTGTATGAAATATGATTATTAAGTTGAAAATAAAAAATAGAAGGGGAGGTGTACTGAATTCAGATAATATGAATTTTTATGAATATTTTAGGTCCATAATTAACACGAGCCCTATGGGAGAATGTTTTTAAACAGTCTAACTGTTACGTAATTCTGTTTTTCCAATATAAAATAACAATTTTCACACTAAGGCAAACTATCAGTGTAAAACTGAGCAGGGTGACGATTACATTACGCCTCTTGCACTGGGTTTTTTGACTACGATGGGAATGGAATCCACAATCTTCAGAATTTTAAAGAAAATGTTTAAATATTCAGTTATTTCAAATAAAAATTAATCAAACTGTTAAATAACGTAGGTCGCTGTTTGCAGGTACAAGGCATGAATATTTAAGTGCTATTTAATCGATAGCGATATACATCACTCTTCAAGAAAATTTACAACTTACGTGGCTACCATACGATCTGACATGAGATCAATCGTACAGTTTTCAGATAGCAAAAGTATGGAAGAAGATACCCAGCAAAAGTATGGAAGAAGAACTCATTACAACTTTACTTTGTTTTTAAAACTGTTTATTCATTTTAATAATCAATAAGTACATAAATAAGTCATTACGAATAGGGACGCAGAATATAGTTCTTAAAGGTTATGCAGGCAGACTGTTATTATTATTAAAGGTTAATGAATATTGATTTATGATTTAGATATAAAGAATTCTTTATATGTGAAAGATCGTTCTATTTTTTTTTCTAATAAATATTACCAAAATGTTAGTAATTGTGTGTTACTGGGTCCACAATTTCAAAAATTATTAATTGTCTCTTGAATATTAAATGTGTTTTGTCTTTTGGAGTATTTCAAAATAAAAAAATAGTTCTTCCCGAAGAAATATATTCCAAACACAATGTTTTCATGGATTAGGTTCGGCATTTATTTCAAAATCAAATCAATTCAAATGAATTGCTTTTCATTTGACAAATTCATTTGAATTAGAAACGAATTGCAATTCATTTGACAAATTCATTTGAATTAGAATCGAATTAAAACTCATTTGCCGAATTCATTTGAATAAAAAATGAATTGCATTCATTTTTACAAAAATCATTTTTTAATAAAACAAATGTGTTATCGATAATGCTATCAGGATACAAATGTTTACGAAACAGTTTATTCCAAAGCGGTTCTTAGAAGATTTATTTTCCCAAAATGCACTGGAGCCCATTTTTACTCGACTAACTAAAGTCTGAGCTGTGACAAGAAGTGATTGCAATTAATAAAACATTATATTGTCCTTATTGGATTGGACGTCAACGTCAGTTCTAGCAACGCTGCTGGCAATGTAATAGGATCTAAATCAAGATTATAGGAGGAGATTTCAGAACCAGTATAGTTTTTAAAACAGCCAGTCAGTTTAGACTATGTCTGATCATGACGATCAGACATAGTGTTTGTAATATTTGTATGTTCAATTGAAAAAAAAATAACTGAAATTTTATCTAAAACTTTTAATCATTCAAAATTTAATTATCTGGTCAGGTGACCAAAATACTTTAACTGCAATACTGCAGATGTTGGAAAATGTTAAAGTTAAGAAATACCTATACAATAGAAGAACAATTTGGAATAAAGCAAGGTAATTGCATCTTTCTACATTTAGGACTTTAAATAGGTTATCAATTGCTACAGTTTTACCATTCATGTGAAATCAATAACTTCATTGTTGACTATTTGTCATGCTATAATTTTTTCTAAAATAAGTTTCAGTATATGTATGTATGTGATAGATATGTATATACATACAGATTTATATCAGTAATGTACATGCATATGTATGTATGTATGTATGTATGTATGTATGTACGTATGTATGTATGTATGTATGTATGTATGTATGTATGTATGTATGTATGTATGTATGTATGTATGTATGTATGTATGTATGTATGTATATTTATTGAATAATTCTACAGCATATGCTGGTATTGCTAATCTTATTGCAAGGATGTCTATTTCTAAGGACATACCACATACACAGACTTTAAAAAATGAAATAATTTAGTTGGGGTGTACACTTAGGCATTCTCATCTTGTGTATGTATTTTTGGCTTGATATTTTCTATATCATCTATTTTTTTTAATTTTAATTCATGGTTGTACCTCCACGTTTCTTATATGTAATGTTTCTTTTCTACATGATGTTGTTATTGTACTTATAACATCTATATTTGTGAGCACACATACAAACATATGTATGTATGTAAAGTATCCCTGCAGTTTCATATGAAATCAATTATAACTTTTAGAAAAGATATTTCATTATTACTTTAATGTTCCTAAGTAATCAATAGAGGAGACAGGCACTGTACTTTGCAATAAAGTTAAAAGTATTATATTGCAGATTCAGCCGTTAGTTTTTAATCGTTCTAGGACACATAACCTAAATGTGTAGATTGCGAACTGCAGGGAAGTACATACATATACATATATGAGAGTAAATATAGTACATTGTTATTGATTCATAGAATTATATCTTTTTCTGTTTACACATATTGATTGAATATTGTTAGGAAGCCTAATTTTTCTTATACACTAATTGGTACATTATGATTAAGAAGAAGCAGTTGAGAGGCAAAAAGAAAAACTGTTCTTGGCAAATGCTACAAGTAAATATTAATTTCAAAGAAGAAACAAAAAAGAAATTCTTTTACAAATTTAACAATATCTACAAAAAGCATAATTGAATTTTTAATATACAAATAATATTGGTTGTATGTTGTATCATAAACACATACAACGAATATTACATTAAATTTACAACTAAATATGTATATTTTTAAATGTTTTATACTTTTTGTTATAAGTTTTTTTTTACGTGCCGTTATATAAATATCTAAACATTCTACTCACATTTCACATTTCAGTTAAACGAACAAAAAAAAGGTTAAAAAACTTTCTGATGTTACGAGTGGAAATATTCATAGAATTTCTATTTTAAACGTAGTGGGTAAAATTGTCTAATGGAATTTTTTTCCTATTCATATTTGTTTAATGTGATGAAAAACCACAATTTTTCTTGTAATTTAATATTAACAAAGAAATAATTAAAATATTATAGGAATTTTAATCAATTTTTTGATGTTGTAAAGAACTCAAAAACATATTCGAAATTTTATAGTGTAATATTCTTTGAAAGACTAATAGTTGATAACAATCTTAATGTATTGGTAGTATAACCCAGTAAAATAGTTTTAGTTTTTGGTAATGAGTATTGTAGGTAATGTAGTTATTTCATATATTACTTGGTAATGTGTGGTAGTTATTAATAACAATAATATTGTTATACCCTACACCACTATAGTGGGGAGGGTATTTATTATACGTTTGTGCTGATGTTTGTAACATACAAAAATATTGGTCCAATACCCACCTTACGGTATACCGATCGATTCAGAATCATTTTTTGAGTCGATTTAGACATGTCCGTCCGTATGTCCAGCTGGCTGGCTGTCCATGTAAACCTTGTGCGCAAGGTACAGGCCGCAATTTTCAAGATAATTTGATTAAATTTGGACCCAGCATGTTTTTGGCACAAGGACGAAGCCTATTGAAAATGGTTAAAATCGGTCCATTATTTCACCTAGCCCCCATACAACCGTACCTCCCGATTTGAATTCTGCTATCTCTGAATTCTGCTATCTCTTTAAAAATTGGCACAAATAAATTTTATATAAGTATATATGACGCTGCAGATTTTCGTAAGGATCGGCCTATATTTGACCCTAGCCCCCATACAAACCCCCCTTCAAAAAATGACTTAAACGTCTAAAATTGACTTGTAACCATTTGTATCGCAATGAAACTCAACAAAACTAAGTAACTGTTATTTATAAATAAATCCTTTTCCCAAATTAACCGAGGATTGGTCCATATTTGACCTATATAAAGCCTCATTTAGAAATTTTAGTTTTTTATCAATAAATTGCTTAAATATTTTGGAATTATTGGTAATATTCAACATAAAACTTTCTTTATAAAAAATAAAAATTTTATAAGAAGTAAAAATTTTAAAAATATACTCATGGAGTAGGGTATTATATGTTCGGCCATTCCCGACTATACTTTCCTACTTGTTTTTTGAATAGGATTTGTAGCCAATTGTCTATAACGTATATCGAATAAAGAAATAGCTAGTGGTTCTAACCCTAGTCGATTTAAGAAGTTTTTTAAGAAAAAAATAATTATTACATTGTGCAAAAACTATTCCAAATAACATGATAATATAACTTGTTAATTACTGTAAAGACGGTTTTTAATCTGGAAAAGTCAAGTAAGTACATTTGTTACCAGTTTTTTTTTTGGCCATTGAGGAACAAAATAAGTAGTTATTTACTAAAAATGTAAGTATTTACATTTTCCCCAATACTACTTTTCACTTAAGGGGTAAGTAAAGATTTTACTGGGGATTTATTAAAAAATAGAATTCTGTTAAATTGTTAGTATAACATTTCTTTTGAATTAGACATTTTAAGTCATAAATATATTGAACCAATTACAAGCAGAAAAGTCATATCAGAATCTTATCTATTTTCGGAGCTTGATCCAAAAAAAGATAGGATAAGTAGTTATAGGAATACAAATTTTTATTTAAGTCATGTCTATTGAAATTTTCCCTATTAATTTATCATATTAAACTTTGAAATTAAACATAAATGTCTTATATTTCAACAGTATCCAATTAAATAAATTATCATAGCAGTGAATGGATGTTCATTATTCGTTGAGTTCTCAGAAACAAATAAAATCAAAACTTAACTTTGCAATAAGATTTATCGTTAACATACAAGACAAATAAAGAAATAGTCGAACAAAAATAAATCCAAGAAAACAAAAAAAAAAAGAAAAATAATTCATTTGTTACGATTTATTAGTCATGTTGTACTACTCTAACTGCTCTTGTGTTAATAATAATCACATTAAATGCCTTTTAACCTTTGTTGGCAATTATTTATTAATAATAACAATAACAAAGAGTAATAAGAACAATAAAAATAACAACAACTACAGCAGTAGAAATCGGTAGTAATAATAATGTTTTCAAAAGGCATGACAAAGTCATTTCTTATTTACTCGTATAATTTCGTCGTCTAAATCAGAAGTTACCAAACATTTTATTCATTTATTTTTTTGGATCATATAACGCCCTCTTTTAATGAAATTAATTAGCATAAGCTGTCGGGGGATATACACCCTCTTTACTTAACAAGTATACATTTTCGAACAGGTTGTTCTATAAAGAGCAGATTGATATATTAAAAATCTCAACTCAATACAAATTAGCTAGTTTGAGGCTCTTGCTGAAACTCTGCAGTTAAAAAAGTATGGGCCTTGCAGAACAATAGTCATGCCGATAAGATGTTCAACGTAGGATTTTGTTATCGATTTATTCCTGTTCAATGCTTGGGAAACGCTGTAAAGCGACCAGTCCAAAGACACACTTTAACCAGAAGACTTTAAACGTCAAGATACAAAAACAAAATAAATAAATAAATTAATAAATAACAGTGACAAACCAGACCAATAAAACTAATGCAACTTCATTCACTTGAAAAAAAGCGTGCCCAAAATAATCTTCATTAATATATATTTTTTGAAAATTATTATTGTGTGTTGCTGCTGTTAGTTGCTGTTAGTGTCGTTGATTTTATTGTTGTCTGCTGCTTTTTATTTTTGGAGACAAATTGCGTAAAATTATTAAAGTGTTTTTATTATTTTTTTTGTTCTTCATCTTTGTTGTGACTCTGTTTGTCTGTTAGACAAAATTGCAACCCACATACAAAAACACTTGTTGTTAACAGACACACACTTACACAAATCAAAGTCACCACAACTTGGAAAAAAACTAATAAGAACCCTGCAGTTCAGGTAGACTATACCAAACAACTTTATAATTAGAATAATAAGATTAGCTCATGGCAATAGAAAGAGTTAACTGGCCCTGCATATGACGGCTAGTGGTAGATATCTGAGTAATTGCTCATGACTAAACCTTAAAGAGTCTACTGTATTGATTACTTAGGACCACTTATAAAACAAGTAATTACATAGACAATACTCCTTAAAAGGGAAACATTGATGGACTTTCTTATAAAACAACAACAAAGAAACTACAATATCACAAAATTTATATACACTAAATAAAGAAGAAGAAAAAAAAACTACAAGAAAAAAACTCGAACACATAGAAACTGCTGTATAAATTTGAGCAACAAACAGCAACAACCTCTGATAGCTCCTATAAACAGTGTTATAAAGAAGAACATGGCATGTAGGAGGTGCTCAAGTTGGTGCTGGTTTTTACTTGTTCCATTCATCCAGCACAATTTCAAAGTGTAAAAATACAAATAACAACCAGAGATAATTTAATAAAACTGTATGTAAGTAAGTCCAACAATACACTCACAAAATACTAAAATACTAACTAATACAGAAAGAGACATAATAAACAGATAACAAGTTGCTGCATCAAATAGTGTTAGCAGCAGTCTTAGAGTCGCAATAAACAACAACTATAAATTGGCAGCAGCCTACACGCCCCACAAAAAAAAATCAAAAAGATTTGAAATGAAAAAACTAAAAAAAACCAAACCACAAAACAAAAATCAAATACACAAATATTGTTAAACTCATTCAAAACAGATAAAATGAATTGAAAAAGATATAAAAAAACTAGAATTGAAGAAAAAATGCTAAAATTGTTCGTCCAGCCGTTGTTGATAGAAATGATTTTTAAACCATTTTCGTCTGTTGTAGTCGAATTTGATACAAATGCTTTAAACTGCGTGAAATCGGTCTAGAATTTACTCTAGGCAACTTGTAAACGTTTCTCTCGGAATTGTACTTAAAAACTGATAAATATGTTACAAAATTTACTTTCACAATTTTAGACTAGCAACTATAAAGAAAATTTCTTTACTAATATCTATGTGGGCTAGATATATATCACCTTTTCCGATATCACTTCCAATATTAACAAATAGTAAATTCGTACATGTTTCTGTTTAATAACTTAATTGTGTTTTAATGAAATAATTTTAACTAAATTTTAAAACTAAAAGTTTTTGATCATTATTCTACCAGGGTTAACCCATCAACCTATTAAAATGAAATAAAAATAATGTGTGTAACCATTTTCAGCTCAATAGAAACTGAAAGTTACTAGAAATCACGAATTCAAGTGGGCAGTAGTTCAGTTTAACAGTGCTTTCAAAAAAGCAACACAAAAAGAAATACAACCTGTACGAATATCGCAACACCGCACACTTAACATAGTAATCTGGTTTCACAGTGTGTCTGCGCAACATGGACAGCTATAGCAGCAGCACAACAGCAACAGTAATTAAATGTGGTTAGACGAAAAAATAAAAATATTTTTTAAGTAAAAAAATATATGAAATGATAAAAACTAAGACTCGATTGACGACAGCATTGAAAATGAACTTAGAATATTAAATATTATACGGCTATGCAGAACTTTAAATACACCCTTCTCTCATAATTACATTTGCCTCATTATTTATAGCATTGGTCGGAGCCTTTAATAAACAGAGAACGAGAGCATTCCATATAGAAACATAAAACTTCTTGGTAAAAATTAAATCAAAATATTCGTTATTAATGTGAAAATTTAATTTTAAATAAAACATATACTACAAATCTGATAGATCATATTTCAAATCGTAATTGTCTCCAACTGACATGATTTTATTAATTTAAAATAAATATTAGACTGGTTAATAATGATTGATATTGTACTTCTATAGATGAACACTTATGTACTTATTACATACGAAACGATAATTGTATTTATGTATGCATATAACATTAAACAGGTGGTTAGAAGTACGAAACTCTAACATTGTTGTTAGATTTATTTTGTTAAAACTGGCAAAATACTTAACAGACACATTCATTAAATTGCATTTAATTAACAAATGATAAAACTACAACAGATTTGTTTTATTGCGTATAATATATGAATATTGATTGTCAAATACATTTATTTTAGTTCTAGTTTATAGTTAGTTACAATAAGTTTTATATTAAAACTAAACATATGTGGTTCTATCTTGTCTTATTTTCAGTGATATGACATCTGACAAGTAAGTTTGTTTTGTCATTTACCTAACCATGTGCTAATCTTTTTCATGACCAGAGCATTAAAGGTACAGAATATAAAATAGAAAAATATTCGTATATCTTTAAGTTACGGTTGTCTGATCTTACAATGTTATTAGAAAAATGTTCAGAAAATATCTAATAACTGTCTTTTGTTTGTATATTGTAAGACAATAATATTGCCAGACATCTAAAAATCGTGTAAATAATTTACAAATTTTATTGTCAGATGTGCGAATTTTATGCATCAGACAATGGAACTATTATCAGATAAATTATTTCTATTAACAACACTGTGTATTAAAAGTACATATGCAGATAAAATAGGTACAGCAATCTGACGACAATGTCAACTGACAATATTTATTGACAAATAAATATATATCCTGACAATTATGTTTTCTTAGAATCGTCTTAAATAAACATTTTCCTGTTTTTTCCTTGCTTAAAGTTAGTCACGTAGTCAGTACATTGCCATATCTGACAACATTGTAAGATCTGACATTATATACATTATAAATTTTATGGTCACTTTAGTTTTCATGCGTCTATGAAATCATAGTTTATTAAAAAACCTAGACAGAAACTGGAATCGTTTTAATGATTTAAAACATAAAAAAATTTCTGAAAACAACATGCCCCGCTTATCTCATAAATTGTGTTGACCTAACTCAGCAATTTAAATGATATTACCAATGGACACTGTTGCTTTATATTATAACAACTTCTGCAGAAGCTGTCAGGACGAAGAGTCGAATGAATCTATAGATCAACTTCTTGGTCGTTGTCGTGCTGTAAAAGACATTTGTCTTAAATTTTTAGGAAAGCGACTATTTGACAATTTATTAAAGATAAACATGTAGTTGTTTGCTGTAATAATACATACATATGTATATGTATATTAAATAATATAAAAGGGCGGGTTAACATTAAATATCAGAAAATTGTAAAGATACATATGTATATATACAAATAATTCTATATCAGCTTGTGTTAGTATAAAGACACGTTAACATACATTTTAGGTCCTAAAAGTATTTATTCTTCTTTTATTTCTTAAGAAAAATTCATTTTGAACACCCTAAATTTTAGGAAAACGTCTTTGTGTAATTTGACACATACTTGCGCAAATGTACGCATCATTTTCATTTTCCAAACTGCCTGCCTAAGTGACTGAATGACTGACTGACACATTGCGTATAGATTAAAATTTTATGACATCGTTTCATGTCTACCAACCAAAAAAAGAAACGAAATTCCAAAGAAAATCAAGGATTTTTTTTTCGAAAAGTATGAAAAAAGTTTAAATAGTCTTGTAACAAGTTTCTAGGGACAAATATTTTTCATTTATTAAATTGTTGCAAAAGTGTAGTTAGAGTTGAAAAAAAACAAGGAAGAAAAGTATTACGTCCCTGCTGTGCTGTGCTGGACTGGCCATTCCCAACTATTGGCCTATCATTTGAAATGATTAAAGGATTATGTACAAACAAATGATTAAAATTAAAAAAAAAAAAAAACTTTACAAAACATTATTTTTGACAAGCACTATAGAAGCAATAGTGTTTGGTGTCAAAGGAACGTATTTAAAACTACTGGTGTCTGATTTATATCTTTGAGTGTGTGTACGACGACGTACTCATTAAATATTTAATATGTTTCTTTCTTTTTGGGTGTTTTTTTTTTCATTCTCTTTAACTTTTCCTTATAACAAAATGCAATATTGTGTGACAGCAACAACAACATTAATATTGGAAAACCCTTGAAACATGAGCAGAACAAAAACGGAGAGAAAAAACCTCACTAGAGTAAAAGAAAGAAAACTTATGACACTTTATTTTCTTTCCTTATGACTTTTCCATTTAGAATTTCTTTATAATTTTAAATGTTGCAACAAAAAAAGTATTGTTGCAAATTCCTTTTTGCTCTGTTGCACTCAACGTACACACATACATATATATGTATGTATGTGTGTTTGTTAGTGGAAGTCCTTATACAAAACAAAAATTGTGGTATGGAGGAATTTTTTTGTATTTAACTTTTTCATCTGATTTTTTTTTCCCTTTTTTGCTTTTCATTTAAAAACATGAGTTTTCTATAAGTGCAAATGACAAATAGTGCTGCGTAATGGGTATTGTCACATTCTCTTTGGGTATTTTACTTTTTTGTTGTTGTTTTGTTTCCCACTTTTCTTCAATTTACATCATTCAGAAAATATTTTTCCAAATTGTTTGTTGTCGGTTTGCGTGCAACATGCAATAAGCAACAATTGACAATAAAACTTCCGTCAAAACTTTAAACATTCGACAACTAGCATTGTTGACAACAAACCTCAAAGGATAATGAAGAAAATTGAACTGGTTGGATTCCTTATTTGGATTCTCGATTAGAGTACAATTTTACGCGCACAAACGCACACACGAATGCATGCAAAACTATGACTTTTCTTCGCACTTTCTATTCATGTGGTTTTAGTGTTGGAATTCTTGGGAGGTGGTATTGTTATTTTAAATGTTTAATAAGAATTGAAATAAATCAACAAATAAAAAAGTTATGTTGTTAAATCGCATATATAATACACCCTACATGACTATCGATTTTTAACATAATTAAGAAATTTTATTGCAACTTTTACTTATTACATTTATATAAATTACAATTTTGACTTTTAAGTGTATTATCGGAAGAAAAAATGATATGATGTTTATACGAAATTTATAATTATTTATGTATACAATTGATTGCAGTAAATAATTTTAGAAAAAAACAGTTAAAAAAAACTTAATTATAAATAAAAAATCTAAATCAAAACCATATAAACCAATTAATAAATTATTAAAATGTCCATAAAAACTGAAATTTAATTTTCTAATGACATGTAAAGAATCCTTATTAAATGACACATAACACATCATTTGATGGCCAACAATTTAATGTGAAACCACAAAATAAACCTACAAAAAAGGATCCAACCACACACATGCATTTATTTATTCATACATACATATAGTACATTCTTATGTATATTTATATTTACTCACACAAACAATCATATGAATGTTTGTAGCTTTGTGTGTGTGTGTGTGTGTAGTTTTCTGAAATAATACTCGTAAAATGTGTCAAACGGGTCACAGATGCACCCTATTTCAATTTAATAACATTTCATTTGAGAGAGTAGTGGCAACCGCAACATATTTAAAACGAAACCACTTTTATGCACTCACATATTAACCCATTCAACCGCAACATAATTTTCACGATTGGCATATAATGCCACCATATTCGCACATACAAGTCCATACAAAAATAGGTTTGTTCTTACACCTACCAACAACACAAAATAAAATAGTTCAAACTGTTAAAATTGTATTTAAAACAAATACATACACAATATAAATAAACATTCTAAACATGTAAACATAGAAATAAGTGTTTTTACATACTATTTATATACAATACTTATACATACATATTTATTAAGGTTATTAATTTTGCACAATTTTTGCTTAAAAATTCGTTTGAGGATGACATACTGTAGTCTATATTATTAGCATTATCTAAAAAAGTTGTGGAAAATCACTTCTTGGAATTTGAATACTAGGAAAACGAACACCCTAATACATATTTATATATTATCTTTGAATATGTGTAGATATAAAGAATTTTTAAATACATCTAAACCCACAACTAAAAAGCATAAAAACTAAACCAATTTTGACAAAAATATTACAAACTATTTAAATGTTTAAACTATCATTCATGTGGATTAGGGTATACCCAGTACCACGTTCTTCTAAGAATACATTTCAAACAACACACTCTCATTATTAAAGACCAAATTTAACATGCTATAGCGCGAACTAATTTCTCTTCCGTGCGATTAAATATTTTTAGATTATTTATCATTTGAAATTTCAAAACAAGACAACAACTTTAGAAGAGCAGTAAAGCAACATCGAACATGAATTTTTTTGATATTTCGACCGATTTGTGCACTCATTAATGTTCTTGAAGGAAAAAGTATGGTCTTAAGAGTTTTCCTTTATCCATCGGCATACAACAACTACGAATCAGGTCAGTAAATTCATATAAACTATAAATATACAAGATGCATATCAGACCAAACTTCCACAAGCCCTCCTCTTATTGGCCAAAATAGTCCTCTGCCAGAGTGGCATAATGATGTTAAGAATTGTAAAACAATTTTTCTTGTACCATTACAATGAAACACAACTTGTGAAAAAAACTCAACTACAGAATCAAGTAATGCTACATACATACATACATGTGTCTGCATGTGTTTAAGAGTATGCATAAACTTGTCTTGACTTTTATGGGTCATTTTTAGTAAAAACCATAATTTCGGTACCGAAAATTAAAAGCCAAAGATAAAGAGAGATGCAAAAACGTCAAATGTGAAATACCATCAGAATGCCATTGTCAAATGTTATAATTTCACCATTAAATACATATACTTACATGTATACATGTACATGTGTGTTGGAGTTCATACAGACATTGTCGTTACATGACATGAAAAAGGTCCTATATAAAATTTTGAAAAATTCTTTAAAATAAAAAAACTTTGGATAATTGTCGTAAACAGCTGAGCATAAAAAATACATTTAATTTTTTATTTACTTAACTTTTTGTTAGACAACCAGCGATATAATTCCATTCATGAATATACTTATCTACGTCAGTAGTTTTATGCATATGTATGTATTTGAAGACATTTAAATTTTCCTGAACTAACCTGGGTTAAAAACATTTTCTTTCGTTTAAAAGCATCTCATTTCATTTGGACATATCCACAAATGAACAAAAATTCTTAGCAATTTTGGCTTGCACCACTATTTTTTTCTTTCAACTCTTGACATGGAAGGGGTGTTGTTGAGGCGCAGTAGGAAATCTTGAAGTGAATATTTCCAGAAGGAATCCATTTAAAAATCAAGTAACAAATTTATGCTGAATTTTAAGTAAGTTATGTTTCTCATATATTTTTTAAGATATAGAAACTTGTATTAGTTATTGACTGAACAGCATTAAAATTTTCTAATATAGAATTTGTTTAATTGGTAAAACTTTAATAAATCAAACACATTGTTTATGCTACGGATTAGTTAACAGATGTTTTGTAGTTATAGTGTTATATCTTTAATTTAACTATTATTTAACTGTCGACAAAATTAGAGCTTATTAAAATCATATATGGAAAAATATCACTAATTTAATAAATTGTTAACAGTCATTTCAAGTCATTATCAACAATTCCAAAAACAATCAAGTGGGCGTATTTATATGACAACTACACGTTTATTTAAATGTATTTCATTCATAAAATTTCGATAAGAAATGTAATCAAATTTATGAAACTTTGTTGTTATAAAAATTTTAAGTTAATAAAAAGCATTATTAACTAAGAAATTTATATATACTACTACTACTACTACTACATATTTATGTAGGTAGTATTATAAACTTTTAAAACATAATATTATAACAATATACTACACTATATTGGTTTACCCTATATCATTTTAATAACGAACAGATCTAGGTATTGTTCGGTGTGCAATTTTTTTAGCATTTACTCGTTCTAGTTATACCCTACACCACTATTGTGGGTTAGTTTGTCAAGCACAATAATGTTGGTCACAGACCCACCTTAAAGTATACCAATAGGCTCAGAATCATTTTCTCCGTCCATGTAAACCTTGTAATCAAACTACAGGTCGCAATTTTGAAGATAATTCAATAAAATTTGGCACATGACGAAGCCCCGCCGAATAGGGCTTTTAAGTTCATAATTATGTTTAATATACTCGTATCTCGGAAACATTACTTAACAAAGAAAACATTAGTTAACAAAAACACTTTTTTGAAGAAGTTCTGAAACTAGTTCGATTACAGAGATTTCTATTAGACATTTTCAAAATTTTGTGAAACGGTTTGAGATTATACTTTACTCAAGAATTTAGCCATACACTTCGATAATGGAGTTTTATAAACTACAAGACACTATATCTCGAATCCCAGATCTGATGAAAAAAGTCTGAGAAAAGTATACTTCGGGTGAATCATTTGACAGCCTGTGTTATCAGTGATTCAATTTTCGTTATAAAACTTGTTATATATTTCGAAAAATTCGTTTAGAACATTTGTTCCTTAACGATCCGTTCGACCTTAATGTATACAATTATACCAATTGTTCATAGCGGAAACATAAATAGTTGTTTACTTTGAAATATTTTTTTCATTTAGATCATGGGCCACCAGATTAAAGCCGTAAGTTCAAGCTAAAACGAAACATTTTAAATGAATCGAACATATTTACCAACAACCAGAAGGATATAAGGCGATATCAGCTGATATGGTTATATATGAAACCGTATTGGACTTTAAGAAAGTCACAACGAAATTAACTGCCAATGGTAAACTTCACCTTCTTATACAATGACTGTTGGAGGAGATCATATTTTTTGTCACCGACTGTTTAATTACTTGTTTGTTTTTTCGTTCGTACTTTCCAATACCCTTAATGTTGTTGTTATTAATACTGCGT